>NC_044559.1:114880397-114892608 GCF_007565055.1 Rhinopithecus roxellana | reverse complement strand
TGGCCCTCATCGCTCACCAAAAAAAATAATAATAATAACAAAAAAAACACAAAAAATCCTTTCCAGGTCTGTTTGTCGCCAGCTCGTGCCTTTTGTCTCGTCTTTGGCCTCCACAAATCTGCTTTCCAGCCCCGGGGGTAACGTGGTTGCCTCTGAGAATGGCCACGAGCCTGTCTTTTGTTTTTAAAATCAGCGTTTTTTGAGGGGTCCCCCCCGCCCCACCCTAAAGCTTCCTTGGCACATTTTTGTAGGGACAGCGTCGAGGGCTCCTCTGTTGCTGGCGTTTTCAAAAGGGCCACTGAGGCCCGCAGATGAGCCTCTGCATTCACCCAGCGCACCAATGCCTGGGCTCTTGCGCGGGGCTCAGGTCTCCGCGAGGGAGCTCCCTGCAGCCCTGTAGAACCCCCGGTTTCCAAGCCTGAGGCCTGTCCCCGCAGAAGGGTATGTGTCCTGCAAAGTTGGCCCTGCAGGCCGAAGAAACGAGGAGTGCTGCCTCCGAGGGTCTCCTTGCTGGGACCCCCTTTCCTCTGCTAACCTGCTCAGGGTGCCTGAGAGCAGAGACGCCCGGGCTTCCACCACGATGTTGTCACGGGGAGGAAAGGCTCTGCCAACAGTCTGTTGGGTTGAGTTTGTTGCCTACATGTTGAGTTGAAGGTTTTCATATCTGGCACTTGCAGTATCATTTCCTGGTATATCTTAAATGCATTGCTGCTTCTATGGCCATGGTAGAATATGACCGTTATGAACTGTGTATAATTTTAGTAATGCATATCATGGAAGAGCGGACAGCCGCAAAATACAAAAAGACCTATATGTCTCTTCGTGTAGGAAACAAATGTTTAGGACATTAGATCATCAGTGTTGCATTGTAGCTTCTTTTATTAATACCCTTCTGCGTTTTGAATCAGCTATTTTAGAGAATGATATTTGCACTTAAGCAAGACCATTCATTTTAAAGAGCAAGTTGAATTTTTCGTTTTGCACTTGAAATACCAATATATGGAAATATTAAATTCATGCACTTCTGAAATAGAGAAAGGAAGGCATGTCTTCAATGTGTACATGTATATTCAATGTATATGTAACAAGTTTAGGTCTAAGACCACGTTTTACCCAGCTCTTGCTTCTAAAAATCTGCCTCTCATGAATGGAATATTATGTGTAATGGGAGAGAAATGGTCAACATGAGAAGCGGTTTCTGCCATGGCTAGCAGTGGCTTAGTTTAGGTTATGGTTGGAGTGGGAGATCAAGTATCTTGGCATAGTTTTCCACTTGCATTACTTTTTTTTTCCTTATATGGCTTTTTTTTCCCCTTGAGCCAGGCTCTATTAGAAATCAGGTCTCACTACCTGGCATCCAGATTTTGAGCTAGCAGCATTTTTTTTTTTTTTTTGTCTTTTTTTTTTTTTTTTTTTTTTTTTGTCCTTTGTGGAGAACGGGGTCCTCGCGTATTACCCAGGCAGGTCTCGAACTCCTGGGCTCAAGCTATCCTCCCGCCTCTGCCTCCCTGAGAGCTGGGATTACAGGCGTGAGCCACCGCGCCCGGCGCTAGCAGCATTTTTAAGGGAATGGACAATCTCTTCTTTAACATTAGAACCTCAGTCCCAGCTCACTGAGTTCTTCGAAGCATCTTAACGTTCACTTGCTATAGTATGACGTAGTTTAAAATTCATGTGTTCTCTGCTCTCCTGGATCATGTACACGAGGAAGACAAATGCTGCATCTGATTTCACTTTGCATTTTCCACAGTAAATTTTAGGTTGTTATGCATACAGTTGGTGCTCAGATGGTGCTGAGTAGGTAAGCATCAACCATAGCTAATACCTACACCATAACGCAACCTTTGGTCATCATCATTGGCTTGCATTTTAAGAGAAAAGTTCAGTGTTTACCTTTCCCAAAAACTAATTTGTAAGAATTTTGCTTTTATGTAGAATCTCTTGTTTGAATCGTTCTTTGAACAAGCATTGCACATACATATTGTGCACCAACAGGGATTTGGAAATTACTTTGGTAAAACTGCTTAGAGACCTCAAACAGACAGAAATCATATACTGTAGTATTGCAACTAGATTGCTGGAACTAAATGATACCTTTTTTTGCTAAATGAGTCTTTATGTCATCTGAGGAAACTAGCATCTGCAAAATTTCTTGGCATTACTTTGCTTTTTATATATTCAAGATAAAATTGGAGGTTTGACTTCAGACTCTCTTCCCGTAGCTGCTTCAGATCGGCAAAGTGATTTCCAGTGCCACCATCAGTTGTCACAGTGAGGGCTGGCTTTGTTCATCATGAATTTGAACTAGCTCTAGACTATGACTGTTTTTATTCAGTGTTTCCTCTCAGTTGCTCTGGAGCATTTATAGTATTGAATCTATTCTCTGGGAATTTTTCAAAAGCTGTGGTTCAAAAATATTGACCCATTTTGATTTTCTTCACCTCTTTTAAGAAACTGTGATGAGGCTGGGTTCGATAGAGAGGGCTGTCCTAGAAGAGCAGTAAGCTGCGCAGATGTACTCTTTAGGGATGTGTTTTTGAAGCCCAGCGCTCTTAATTTATGTGCCAAAAGGAAGGTCAGAGCTAGGTTGAGAACTTCATGCTCAGACATCGTGTTGGATGATGTTTGTTTTGTTGCTAGATATCTAGCAGGTGTTTGAGGCAAACCCGGTGCTGAACGTGCAAGGTGTTTTGCAATGACGTGCTAGCTTTTTGCTCATCTCAGAAAAGCTGCAATCTGTTATAACATTGGAGGTGAATGATTGGCTGTCCTCTCTTCTCTTCTCTAAGAGGTTTATTCTTTGCCAAACTCAAACTTCAGTTGTTAGAACACTGGGATCTATTGAAAGACCGCGAAGCCGTGTAAGGTATCAGGAGGTTCGTCCAACAAGCCTAACGTATGGGGACATTGTATTAAGAGCATGACTTCTAAATAAAACTCGGGCTCACATCCCGGGAAACCGCAGGAGCTGGGCTCACAGAGGCCGCTGGGCTTCCTCACAAGCCAGGTGTGAGGGCTTTATGCAGGAGCAACAGTAACTCTAGGGAATTTCTGGAAAAGTCTTTGAAATGACTTCATGAATTATTTTTGTATCTTATTTGTACTTGTCTATAATACTTCGTAACTTATAGGTTGTTACCTTAACATCCAAACCAAAAGAAGGAAAATAGTGCATGCATTTCTAAACAAATAGCTTTCAAGTATTAATACTTTCTCAGTTTTAATCAATTCTTTATTTTAACCAAATTACTGACATCTCAGTAAATCTAACTGTGCATCCTTATTATTGCTGGCAAATACTAATTTGGAATTTTTAGTAAATATTAATTTCCTACTTTTAGTAAACACTGCTTACCAAGAAAACATACGGAAATAAACTGGATAGACAGTAGGTATGTATAAAGCTGTATCATGAAGAAAAAGTTGAATAAAGCATATTGCAGAGATTTAGAGGAGTTTGTCCTGTGATGATAAATACCTTGTGTACTTTTTGTGAAACATGTTTAGTGGAAATTATACACATCAGTAATGCTGTTATAGTTTGATCAAATTATAGAGAAGTTTTTTTCACAAGTCATTTATTTTCACTTAACATCACCAAGTTTGACTTTAGGACTCATAAAGACAACAGTTCTAGCTAAATTATTCAACTCCAGGAAACACAGAACAGAATATATTTTAAATGTATTTTAGAAATTAAGTTTCAGGCTGGGCACAGTGCCTTCTGCATGTAATCCCAGCACTTTGGGAAGTTGAGGTGGGTGGATCGCTTGAGGTCAGGAGTTCAAGACCAGCCTGGCCAACATGGTAAAACCTCATCTCTACTAAAAATACAAAACGTAGCTGAGCGTGATGGCGGGCGCCTGTAATCCCAGCTACTCAGGAGGCTGAGGCAGGAGAATTGCTTGAACTTGGGAGGCAGAGGTTGTAGTGAGTGGAGATCGTGCCACTGCGCTCCAACCTGGGCAACAGAGTGAAACTCCATCTCAAATAAATAAATGAAATTACATTTCAGTACCCCAACCAATGAATTGTATGAAATAACTGTTTTTTAAAAAGAAATTCTACAGTGTAACCCAATAGCATACCCTGAATTAAGAAAACCATTATTAAAAAAATAAATCTAACTTGTAAACAGGCAAAATTTGAGGCGGCTAACCACTTTAGAAAGAGCTTCAGGATTAGTTCCCCTAAACTGCTGAGTCAGCATATGTCAGATGACTCCACCTTCTCTGATCAAGCCTCTGTTTCATTTGCCAGCTCCTGTTACTCCTAGATTCAAGTCTGTCTGCAAACATTTGCTCATCTTTCTTTCTGCCTTTCTCTCTCTCTCTCTCTCTCTCTCTCCTTCTTTTTTTTTTTATGACAGAGTCTCACTCTGTCCCCCAGGCTGAGTGCAGTGGTGCAATCTCAGCTCACTGCATCACTGCACCCTCCGCCTCCCAGGTTGAAATGATCCTCCTGCCTAGGCCTCCCTAGTAGCTGGGATTACAGGTGCATGCTACCGCACCTGGCTAATTTTTGTATTTTTAGTACAGATGGGATTTCACCATGTTGGCCAGGCTGGTCTTGAACTCCTGACCTCAGACAGTCCACCCGCCTAGGCCTCCCAAAGTGCTGGGATTACAGATGTGAGCCACCACGCCCAGTCCTTTTCTTTCTTTCATTTACCCTTTTCAGAATCTATTAATCTTTAGAAATTTTGGGAATTAAGCGCCCTCTGGATGGATGACTGGCTTTCACATCTTTAGTTGATGTCATAGCTCCATCTCTTTATGTCCAGCAAGCTGGTAGACACCTCCACTTCAGTACTCCAGGTTTACCTCAAACTCCTTGTCCTTCCTTCTGCAGCCCAGCATTCCTGCTTCTCTGTTAACCAGACTCAAAAATCTGAGTGTCTGTTTACGTCCCTTCTCTTCCTTAAAATCCGTACAGTAGGAATCTCATAGATAAATTTATGTAGCAAATGTTAGTGTCAGAAGGATCTTGGGGATCGAGTTGATTTTCTTTGTTCTGGAGATAAGGAAACCCAGGCCAGGTGACCTAAGGTAAGTGTGCTCTCTGGCCACACAGATGTCGTGGTAGTAGAATAATGGCCCCCAGAATGTCCATGTCCTAATCCCTGGAACCCGTATGTGACTTTACGTGGCTAAAGAGACTTTGGCCAGGTGATTCCGTTAAGGATCTTGAGATGGGAAGATTAGTCCCAATTATCATCCAGCCGGGCCCATTGTAATCAATCACAAGAGGGAAGCAGGAAGGTCAAAGTCAGAGGAGATGTATTAATAGAAGCAAGGGGTCCAAGTCAGAGAGAGACTGAAGATGCTACATGGATAGCTTTGCAAATGGAGGAGGAGGCCAGGAGCCAAGTAATGCAGGCAGCTTCTAGAAACCAGAAAAGTCAAGGAAACCAATCTGACATCTTGGCTTTAGCCCAGTGAAACTGAGTTTGGACTTCCGACCTCCAGAACTGTAAGATGATAAGTGTGTGTTGCTTCTAGCCACTGAGTTGCTTGATCATTTGTTATGGCAGCAACAGGAAACTAACACAGACCCTAACCCCTAAGAACTGTGAATTGAGATTCGCCCACACAGGACGGTGATGCAGCATGAACTGCTTTTTGGAACCAAGCTACAGAAGTTACATTTAGAAAAATGCATGGAGTTCTCGCATCGGTTTAACAAAATTCCACCAAACTGGAGCCATGACAAGGATCATTGTGAACCACCTCAAGGACACCCACCATCACCAGAATAACTGTTTTCCTTCCAGATGAGGAAGGAAAAGTGGGCTATGACTTTTCTTATGTTTGGGTAAATCGAATGTGCTGTGTTCCAGAGCTGGGATTCACACCTGCAGGGAGAACATGTAGCCTCTGAAACCCCTGCCAAAAGCCACTTTCAGAAGTCTTGCTGGCTGTTTGGCTGTGCTCTAATTTTCGTTGAAACGTATGGATTAGTAACCAAATGAAGTAAAAGAAAACTGGGATGGGATGTTGCCATAGTCCCTTCTGCCTTTATGTAATGAAATGTTAGGGACTGCCCCCCCAACCCTCCACCCACCCAACTTGAATGGCCTCCCAGTTTTCCTTCCCAAGACTCAGCATGGCCCCTCCAAGATTTCTCCACCTCTCTCAAGCAAATGCACCCTACCAGCTCCAGGGCCCAAGGCCATTTGAACAATCCGAGAAGCCCCCATGCTGATGAGGAAGGAGCACTGTGGAACCACCTGGGCAGGCCTTGGCACTGCATCTGTTGGGGAATAGAGGAAGGGAGGAGTTGCTTGCTCTCCTGCAATTTCCATCTCATTTGGGAGCAAAAGAATCCAATTCAGTGGGTCCCAGAGAGGAGAGACAGGTGACATTCAGGCAGGGTCTGGAACAGAAGCTGAAGGGGTCACTGATGGCTTGGTGGAGTCGTGTGGGACTCCATCCAACTTCATGTCTAGGGGAAGGAGAAGGATGATGAAGTGTCCTGCCATCAGCCTCCTGCCAGGGAACTGAACTTAAAGCTGCAGAGAAGCTTGAACCTTCTCGATTTCTGGGCTTTGGCCAAAAGGTAGATAAATAATGGAGGAAGGGAGTGAATCACTCAGTTATTTTAAGGCCGATGACTTTGCCAGAGGTTAGGGTAGCATCCTTGTCTCTCTCTCATAGCTTAGACATAGTATTCATTCATTTCTCCTCCTTTCCACTCCATGTCTGCCGTAGCCCTCCTCAGGTCCTTGCTAAAGGCAGCATGTTCTTCATCTTTCTCAGTTTTAATTTGTTCTTTCAACTCAAAACTCTCTTCCATGTTGTCTGTCTTCAAGCACCATTTAATTCACATTCCTGTCCTGCAGAATAATGCGAAGAATGTCCCTTTTGCCTGAAGTGTGAAGCCTGGATGACTAAACCTGACCTTTAGGACCTCCGTGCCTGTCCTCCAGTGCCTTTCCCATTGTCTCCTTCTCTTCCCAGTTCAAATCATCTCCTCTAGAACATTTCCTTTATTCTCCTTTCCATGGTTGCTCTACACTCTCGCTTCCTTCATTTGTAGCTGTCCTCTTTCCTGCTCTTGAAATCAAGTTCCTAAATCTTAGCATCCGCTGTATGAAGACAGTGTACAAAATACTTATTAGACAAAACAAGGTGGTCTGTCGGGGAGGGGGCATTGTATTTTTTGCATAAGCTTGATTATTTCGCAGTTCTCACCTCGGAACGTTTACAGTCCTATTGGAAAATGAGTGGAAAAATGAATGCCTAAAGTAAGAAGGACAGCAAGATGGTAGTTTTTATGTAATTAGGCATGAGTCTCTTGATTTAGATGAAACCCACTAACTCTTGTATGACTCAAAAAATGTTCAGCTACTGGTTGTCAGTAATATTTTTCTTTTTGTTTTTGAGATGGAGTCTCACTCTGTCGCCCAGGCTGTAGTACAGTGGCACCCTCTCAGCTCACTGCAACCTCTGCCTTCTGGGTTCAAGAGATTCTACTGCCTCAGTCTCACCAGTAGCTGGGATTACAGGCGCCCGCCACCACGCCTGACTAATTTTTGTATTTTTAGTAGAAACGGGGTTTCACCCTATCTTGGGTTTAGTAGAGACGGGCCAGCCTGGTCTCAAACTCCTGACCTCAGGTGATCCACCCACCTCAGCCTCCCAAAGTGCTGGGATTATAGGTGTGAGCCACCACGGTGGCCAGTAACATTGATTTCTAGATATTTCAAG
The DNA here is from genome assembly GCF_007565055.1 of Rhinopithecus roxellana. NCBI lineage: Eukaryota > Metazoa > Chordata > Mammalia > Primates > Cercopithecidae > Rhinopithecus > Rhinopithecus roxellana. The sequence continues at coordinate 114,884,899 of NC_044559.1, read as the reverse complement.
GAGTTACACACAGTAGGATGCAGAAGTCTTATTTCAAGGAGTTACATACAGTAGGACGCAGAAGTCTTATTTCAAGGAGCATAAGCGTGTAGTCCATCACTCAGTGTTCTTAAAAGCTGCAAATTAAGTAGAAGAGGCCCTCGTTGATCAAATATTTAAAGTAGCTACAGCACAGACTGGACAATACTGGTGCTTTAGTGATTTTCATCATCATTGGGAATCTCTGAATAGTAATGATGGACGAATTAGGTCAACCTGGCTTATATTCCTTAAACTGGATGGGAAGATAAGATGATCAAATGTGGATTTCATATGTTCATCCACATTTTGAGCTCTTATATGAAATATATAAGGACATTCAAATGTGAGAACTAGTAAGATCTTTTGGAATTTTGGGAAGTAACAATTAGCTTACGAAAAGATACCTTGGAAGTGAGAATTGAGTTTACCAGAGATTGTTTTATCATTTTGTTTGTCTTGTTTTAATCTATACTCCTGCAAGGATAGAGAGGCATACATTTAATGAGAAAAGGCTCAGCGAGTTCCACATCAGATGAACATTTTTATTTTCTTAGATGTACTATCTTGAGCTCAGAATTTGAATAGGAAAATGATTGAATTTGTATTGGGGGAAAGAGTTTTAATGTCATTTTGGCAGAGCTGAATGAAGAGCACTGAACACTTTTATTAAAGTTGTCCCCAATCTGTAAAGTGAGTCCTATCAGTAAGATTTATGATTTTTTTTTTTTTTTTTTTTTGAGACAGAGTCTTGCTGTGTCACCCAGGCTTGGAGTGCAGTGGCATGATCTTGGCTCACTGCAACCTCTGCCTCCTGAGTTCAAGCGATTTTCTTGCCTCACCCTCCCAAGTAGCTGGGACTACAGGTGCACACCACCTCACTTGGCTAGTTTTTTTATTTTTTGTAGAGACAGGGTTTCACCATGTTGGCCAGGCTGGTCTCGAACTTCTGACCTCAGGTGATCCACCCACCTCGGCCTCCCAAAGTGCTGGGATTACAAACATGAGCTGCTACGCCTGGCAAGACTTCTGATTTCAAGAACAGCCATTAGTAGCTCAGTCTCAGTGAATGATGTTCACTGTATTCCTCTTTATTCTGACATTGTTTGAGTGTGGTTGTGGTGTGGTTTCCTTGCACCACAATTGTGGCTTAAATCTCTTCTCACAGAGGAGTCAATAAGAAGTGTATTCTAAGGGAAATGTATATTAACAGAGAGAATTAAAGCACATGTACCTTGTATCTTAACATTTTATTATAAGTAACATTTGCTATTATCTTAGTTGTTTAATTATTAACAATTTATCCTTTATAATTAATCATATTTTATTAATGATTTGGATGAGGGCATTGATTATAATTTCTTATAACATGAAGGTAAGAAGAGGGCTTGCAAAAGTGAGATCCAAATTTAGATTAAAAAAATAATAACCCTCTTGTGGGCAGTAACTATGGCAGTAACAAAGTTGCAGCATAGAATGGGTTAATTTTATTTTACTCCATGGGAAAAAGACTTAGATCTTTCAGGTGACTGTAACACTAATCAGGTAAAAAGTAGAAAGTGTGGCTTGGCTACCAGAACCGCCAGGCTGATGTTGGGCTGCCTTGATGAAGGCGTGGTTTCTAGAAAGCAGATTGGGGCATAATCTTACTGTATCACGAGCTGATCTGACCATGCTTAGGTGATTGTGGTTGGCCCTAGATGCCAGACACATTCAAAGGAGAGCTTGAAATCAGGTTTCCTGGTGTCGTATGGTCTGCTTGTCCATGTGATATTTTTAACCCATTCATGATGTTTGCTGGCGTTGGGCTGGACTGGCACTCCTCTGTACCCACCCACCCCTGTGACAGAAAGCAGATTGTCTCTGGTCATGACAGGCTCAGCCCTGGAATAGCTAAACTGAGCTAATCAGAAGGAGGAAATCCAGGATTTTTTTTTTAAGGGTAGCTGCTAAAGGGGTAGCTTCGAAGTCTTGTTTGTAAAAGATGGTTCAATTCCAGAGAGTATTTTATCTAGAGGGAAAAAAGGGAAATATGTTAGGGAACTTCCGATATTTTCATTGCATTAGTTTTCCATTGCTAACTTAACAAACTGCCACAAATGGAGCAATTTAGCCACCCATTATCGTCTCGCCATTTACATGGGTCAGAAACTTGGGTATAGACAGTAGGGTTCAACCAAGTCTCTGGTTGGGGTCTCACAAGGTCAAAATAAAATCATCGGGGCCGGGTGTGGTGGCTCACACCTGCAATTTCAAGACTTTGGGAAGCCAAGGTGGAAAGATTGCTTGAACTCAGTCATTTAAGACCACCCTGTGCAACATAGCAGGACTTCATCGCTACAAATAATAAAAAAAATTAACCAGGCATGGTGGTACACACCTGTGGTCCCAGCTACTCAAGAGGCTGAGGTGAGAGGATTGCTTGAGCCTGGGAGGTTGAAGCTGCAGTGAGCCATGATCACATAACTGCACTCCAACCTGAGCAACAGAACAAGACCCTATCTCAAAACAAACAAACAAACAACAACAACAACAAAACATCAGCTGGGCCATGTTCCTTTTTGGAGGTCTAGAGAAGAATTCATTTCCAAACTCAACCAAGTTGTTAGAATTCAGTTCCTTGCCAATTCAGGACTGAGTCCCTGTTGTTTTGTTGTCTTGGCCAGAAGCCTTCCTGAATTCCATAAGGCCACCTGCATTCCTTGTCACCTTGCCCCTTCCATTGCCAAACCAGCAAGCGTGCACCTCGGCCTCCTGCATGTCCAGTCACTCTGACTTACCCTTCTGCCATATCTCTCTGGCTACAGCTGGAGAAAGTTCCCTGCTTTTAGGGGTTCATTCAGGATAATCTCTTTATCTTGATATCCATAGCCCTAATGACCTCTGCAGTCACTTTTTAACACAACATATTGACAGGTTCCAGGGATGAGGGTGTGGATGTCTTTGGAGGACTCATTCTGCCTGCCCAGCTAAAATGTCGAGGATGGATCATGACCCTCTGTCAGATGGCCAGAGGGTACCGGGAGGCCCATTTCTCTACCTTTGAGGATGTTGAGAAGGAGGAAAAAGACCGCTGAGGGTGTCCTCTCGGATTCTGGACAAGTGACTTCCCTGTCCCTTGCCTCCCTGAGACTTTAGAACCCACCACGGACACACATTGCAAGGAAAACAGGCAGCTTCTGCAATCCTGAAATCTGTATTTAAAGTGGTGCTGAGTTTTTGTATGACTTTGAGGCCCTGGGAGTGGAGTTTGTTTAGATAACTGTGATTTATTAAATTCTTGGAATTGTCAATATTGATTTGTCTGCTGTACTTAATGTTAAATTGATACAATAGAGATAGGCACTGTCAGCTTCATTCACCTGGACATGTAAAACTAACAATGACGAACAGCAAACATGTGCTGGGTGCTTCTTACATGCCAGACAGTATGCAAAGGAGCTTGACAGATTATCTTATTTAATCTTCACATCAATCGCATGCAGCGTAAATATCAGTCTCCCTTTATAGAAGAGGACTGTGAGGTGCAAAGAAGTTAAACGACTTGCCCAAAGTTGCACATTGATTGGAAGAGTCTACTGTTATGTAGAACACAGCCTGGACTTCCCCCCCAGCTGTGCTGCTCTCTGACTTAGAGGATTATATTATAATTTCACACAATGTTGGTCCTCATAGCATTTTACCAATGTAAATAAGGGGCTTTTCATGGGCCTCGTAATTTTCATGAACAAAGATGAAAACACCCTATGTGTGGTTCCTGTTTGCCCTTGAACCATGAAAAGGCAACCTTGAGCATCTTTTATGAGCAAAGCTTGGTACTTGATATTGCATGTGATCCATGCAGATAAGAAGAGATGCAGAAGAGATAAAAAGCTCCCACAAAGAACTCTCATGAACTCTTAGGGAGGTCCGATAGAACAGAGTGGGATTTGGGTTTAAACCCAGCTGGGAGTGGGGGAATCTTCTGGCTTGTGTGTTTAGAGCCCATTAATATTTGGCAAACTGTTTATATAAGAAGAGAAACGTGTTTGAACCCAGCGATTGGTGGCTTGGGGAAGGGAAGGATGAGGTTACATGATTGAATTCATAAAGCATAATGAGATGCCTTTTTTCTCCTTTTGGCATAGAGTGAGGGCTTTCTTTGCTCTGAAATAAGTGTGAAATACCAGTATTTATTTGGTATTTGAACTTGTAAGAGTTTAATATTTTTCTTTCTTTCAAAAAAATCTTCTAGACAGGCACAGTGGCTCACGGCTATAATCCCAACAGTTTGGGAGGCTAAGGCAGGAGGATCGCTTGAGCCCAGGAGTTCAAGACCAGCCTGGAAAACATAGGGAGACCTTGTCTCTACACAAAATTTAAAAATTAGCTGGGCATGGTGGCAGACACCTGTGGTCCCAGCTTCTTGGGAGGCTGAGGCGAGAATATCGCTGAAGCCCAGGCGTTGGAGATTGTAGTGAGCCAGGATCATGTCAGTGTACTCC
>NC_044559.1:114872897-114875397 GCF_007565055.1 Rhinopithecus roxellana | reverse complement strand
TATATTTTTAGTGGAGATGGGGTTTCACCATGTTGGCCAGGCTGGTCTCAAACTCCTGACCTCAGGTGATCGCCCACCTCAGCCTCCCAAAGTGCTGGGATTACAGGTGTGAGCCACCATGCCCGGCCTGCCCACCACTTTTTATGCAGAGCTCCAGGAGCCACTTCAGAGGTAGGGAGGGACCCGGAGTGCAAGCATGGCAAGAGTTTTGGGCCACCAGGTGTGACTTGGTTGCACTTTATTCACTGGCTCAGCAGGCACACACCTGGGCTGTCCATGTCCCAGAAGGGACTTTGGAAGGACAATGCCTGGTGTTGATGACATTCATTCTGAGTTGCCATGTGATGGTGTTAAAGCTCGTTTTTCATTTGGCATTTCAGATGAGTGTGCATGCCCATGGGCTGATGCAATGGAGCTGAGCTGTTTTCAGGGTCCATGTTTGGGATCAGGGCAGAACGGAGTGTTGGAGTCAGGTCCCTCCCTTTACTTCAGGTTCCTCCCTTTCTTCCCTCTTGTTTTCTCTCTCCTGTGGCCTTTCCTAACTTTTATTGTGTTTCTGAGTAGGTGTTGTACTGTGCAGAGAACAGTGGCACCTGGTACTCTTCCCCTGCTGTCTACACTGCTGCCTTTTTCCTGGAGGTATTTTCCCATGCCCTTTGTCCGGCTTCTTTGGACTCTGCATGGAGACAGAATTAGTGGGTGTAAATAGCCCTTCTGTTGTTTATCTTCAAATAGAGATTTTATAAAAAGAGATGTGTTTTCTGAACTCAGGACATTTTTCTTGCTTCAGTGCTCATGAGATAATGTTCATTCAGTCTGATTCCTCAGTGTACAGCCATACGTCTATTTAGGGTTTCATGTGACAGGAAGTAATATTCTGGGAATTGCCTATCTATTATGTCAATATTTATGGTATTATGAAAATATGTGATTATTGTGAGTTAGGAAAACACACCAGTATTAGAAAAATGTATGCGTGTTATTCCAAGTATTGTGATACAAAAAGTCAATATCTGCTTCTTAAGGACGGCGTCAAACTATTGGTGTTTAATGGCATTTGATGATTCACAATATTCCCTTCTCATCAGAGGTTGGAGGTGATTGGTTTTTAGATGCCTCCTTTGGAACAAGGTTTTTCACTTCTCGCCCTCTTCTCTTTGTTATCTACCATCTGCTGGACGTGTTTCTGAATGTGTGATAAGGCATATGGTTAAGGAATAGAAAAGTTAATGCATGCAACTGGTGTAAGTGGAAGATACAGTGGCTGCAGTCTGGTCAAGTTTGTAGCCCATCTGCCGGAGCACAGAGCACCCTTTTAAAATGTGGCTTTGCTCTCCAGGCCCTGCATCCACGGATTGTCCAAATGTTGCTGGTAGCAAAATTAAGTCTATCCTTCCTCAGTGACTTCATTTGCACACAGCACATATGCTCAGCGCATAGTTTTAGGGATACATTTGCTTCCCTTTACTCTAAACCTAAAGATCACGTGGTGAAATTAAACTCTGAGAGTGAGCCTTTTAGCCCATTCACCTCCTGGTAGAGCGAACCATTCAAATGGCTTTTAACACACACTTTGTATTCTCTTTAGAATTGATTCTTGTGCTGTAACTTGTGTTTTTAGTTGGATTTGAAATAGACAAAAGACTTTCATTGTGTACTTTCCCCACGACTTTTTGAAACAATTTTCTTCACCTACTTGAACCTCATTTGCCTTTGTTTAAAACTTCAAATCACTGCCTGTACTGTTAGAATGTTTCTTTCTGTGTCTTGATGGAAATCTATTAGATGCCACATTAAATATTAAACTTGGGCATTCTAAATCAATACATGTTAAAGTGCTTCATAAATGCCAAGTAAACATGAGGGAGGAGCTACTAGCTTTTGGACCCTGGGTATTTATGTGCACTCATTAGACATTTTATTAATTGGATGAGGCCCATTCCTGTTTCATGTTCTTATTTCTGAACTCAGACTTCTTAAAGTCCATGAGAGAATGGACTAGCAACACTCGAAGTTAGATACTTGTCAACCCTTTCCTTCTGTTTTTTAAATTTTAATTTAATTTTATTTATTTATTTATTTTGATACAGAGCCCTGTTCTGTTGCCCAGGCTGGAGTGCAGTGGCATGATTTTGGCTCATTGCAACTTCCACCTCCCGGGTTCAAACAATTCTCCTGCCTCAGCCTCCCGAGTAGATGGGACTACAGGTGTGTGCCACCATGCCCAGCTAATTTTTTTTTGTATTTTTAGTAGAGATAGGGTTTCACCATGTTGCCCGATATGGTCTCGAACTCCTAAGCTCAGGTGATCCACTCACCTTGGCCTCCCCAAAGTGCTGGGATTACAGACGTGAGCCACCACACCTGGCCAATTTTTGTGTTTTTTGTGGAGACGAAGTTTTGCCATGCTGTTCAGGCTGGTCTTGAACTCCCAGGCTCAAGGGATCCGCTTGCCTTGGCCTCTCAAAGTGTTGAGATTACAAGCATGAGCCACCGCACC
>NC_044559.1:114712897-114870397 GCF_007565055.1 Rhinopithecus roxellana | reverse complement strand
GTGTTCAGGATAGGGAAGCTGATGCTGAACATCTTTATGATGGCGTAGGAGTGATTTACTTCCTGGTGGGAAAAGCCCTTTAGTGGTCCTCATGAGGGCTACCCTGGAGGAGCCATCTTTGGTGTGGCAAGTGGCCTCTTAGCAATCAAGAATGTCTTGGAGGTTCCTTTAATATTCTGGCCTTTACAGGAATTGAAAGGGAAGGAGCAGAGTGTTGTGAGAAGAGCCTGTTTTAAGTGATATTCATCGATTCGCTCATTCATGGATATTTATTGAACCCCTCCTACTCTTTGTCAGGTAGTATTAGTTACGTGCATGGCCCTCACCGTTCCTGAGTTCACAGTTTATTGCATGCAGTTAATTAGTAAGGAAGATTGCTGTTCCAGGTGAACAGATGTGCACTTAGCCTTGTTGTAGAACACCTGTCTGCAGGTGTGTACCTTTAGCCCTGTTCTGTATTTTCTAGGGCACCTTTCTGTGAAGTTCTAATTACGTGTCATTTTTCTGGATAATGATCTAAGGGACTTCCTAGCTTGCTGTGAAAACACAGATTTGCTAACAAGTTAACAACTGTTGTGGAAAAAAACAAAAACCTCTATAATCGGATATAAATCGAATGTGAAAAATGTTTTCCATTTCCTCCCACCCGATTCATGTAAATAATTTAAAGTTGATACAATTTGAGATGGTAGCATGAAGCCAGACTACTTTTAAAAATTAAGAGTTATGAATAAAACCAAGGAAAACAGCTCTGTTGCTTTAGAGAAAAGGTCAATAAAATGAAAGTATGATCAAATGAAATGGAGTACAGTGAAAGTCACTTCCTGCAGCTGCAACCCGTCCTCCCGATGGCTTTTTGGAATGCGGCAGCAATTCACTCAGCCAGCTTCTCTCGCTGCTGTAACTACTGCTTCGCGAAGCATGGATGGGAATCAGCTGGGGATCTTGTTACATGCAGATTCAAATTCAGAGCCCGATGTGGCCCCTGAGAGGCTGTACTCTTAACAAGCTCCCCCATAAGGCTGATTGCTGCTGGTTAGTGGACCACACTCGAAGTAGCAGGGCTGCACGTCAGGGCTTGATGGTTAGCAACAGAGAGGGGCAGAGCCAGGATGCCGTCATAGACCCTGGTGACTGCAAGGGGCCCTCGTTAACACTGCAGTCAGTCCTGCCCACAGGTAAACAAGCCACTCCTCTTTCCTTAGACTTTTAACATCTCAATTTAAGAAAGCTACCTAGAGGCCGAGCATGGGGACTCACGCCTATAATCCCAGCACTTTGGGAGGCTGAGGCGGGAGGATCACTTGAACCCAGGAGTTCAAGACCAGCATGGGCAGCATGGTGACACCCTGTCTCTACATTAAACCAAAAAAAAAAAGGCTACCTAGAAAATGTCATTCTCTGCCGGGCACAGTGGCTCACGCCTGTAATCCCAGCACTTTGGGAGACTGAGGCAGGTGGATCACCTCAGGTCACGAGTTCAAGACCAGCCTGGCCAACATGGTGAAACCCCATCTCTACTAAAAATACAAAAAATTAGCCGGGCATGGTGGCAGGCGCTTGTAATCCTGGCTACTTGGGAGGCTAAACCAGGGGAATCGCTTGAACCCGGCAAGTGGATATTGCAGTGAGCCAAGTTTGTGCCATTGCACTCCAGCCTGAGAGACAGAGTGAGACTCTGTCTCAAAAAAAAAGAAAAGAAAGAAAATGTCATTCTCATTTTATTCAAAACCTAGATTCAAGAGAGGTGGTGGATTTAGTATGTCAAGCATTGGGGTAGAATGCAAATCATGTGGAAGGAATTCTGCAGCTTTTTCTTTTCTTTTCTTCTCTTTTTTTTTTTTTTTTTTTGAGATGGAGTCTCTCTCTGTTGCCCAGGCTGGAGTGCAGTGGTGCAATCTCGGCTCACTGCAACATCTGCCTCCCAGGTTCAAGTGATTTTCCTGCCTTAGCCTCCAGGTAGCTGGGGCTACAGGTACGCACCACCGCGCCCAGCTAATTTTTGTATTTTTAGTAGAGACAGGGATTCACCATGTTAGCCAGGATGGTCTCCATCTCTTGACCTTGTCATCTGCCCGCCTCGGCCTCCCAAAGTGCTGGCATTACAGGCGTGAGCCACTGTGCCCAGCCAAATTCTGCAGCTTTTTCTAGGTAAATACTTGGTGACTCCATTCATAACAATGAAAATATTGCATACTTATTATATGCCTAAGAAACTCTCAGTAGGTCTTAATGATGCTGTCTATGGACTTTGGGCCTGGCTATCTCTCATCTGTTTCTAGGTCACCTCCAGTCAGGCTGCATCGATTTCCAACCCCATGAAAACTGCTTCAGGGAGCAACAGAAATACTGCTGTTGTCTGAGGTCCAGTTGGTGCTTCATGTTAAACCACTCTTTTATGCTTTTTCTTTTTAAATGGAGTTCGACTGTTATCAACTGTAAAGCTTGCACATTTTTATGAGTTTCTGTTCGTGTGATCTTTTAGTATTGTGCAAATGCCATCTTGAATAAGTCTTTTATGAGTGCTCTTTGGGGCTCATTGAAAGAAATAATAGTTGACTCTTGTTGCTCAGAGATGCAGAATGCCTGATTTCCCCATTCTTTCAAAAAAATTGTTTAATTTTAACGAATGGCTAGGTCTTCCTGAGATCCCTTTTACTACAGCTGACGTAGCAAAAAGCCGTGTTTTTTGCACCACGCCCAGATAGCACAGCGGCCGGCTCTGCCAGCTACCCCTCTCTGTGTGTCTTTTGTCCCTCTGTAGAAGGTGTCTCAGGCACTGCTGAAGCGATGGAATTCTCCAGTGACTTTTTAGTAATTGATCTCCCTGGAGATTCTCGGCCGCTTGCAGAATGTCAGAAGACTCTGGAGGATCACTTAAATGGCCATCCTTGTGAGCACCTGTCTTCCTAGTTCACAGGGCTTTGATTTTTATTCTGTGTCTTTAAATGAATTAAGTGGAGTTGGGTGTCCTGGACCCGTACCTCTTGAAACGCTCATTTCCACTCCTTCTGTATTAGAAGAGTCATTCAGCCAGATAAGAGCCTGGACATCAGGAGTGGACTGTAGTCCAGATGGACCACGGCTTGTTTGTGCTACAGGGCGTCTGGACCTCCTGGATGGAATACCAGGGAAAGGAAGTTGAGAAAAAGGATCTGTGAGTTCTTGCTCAGAGCATTTGAGCTTTCATTCGGGAGCTGTGTAATCATTTTCCTGCCTGTGGCTCCATCTCTTCTTCATTTTATACAGATCTTGAGGCCTCTCCCACCATAAGAACATACCTGTGGGCTGGGCGTAGTGGCTCACACTTGTAATCCCAATACTTCAGGAGGCCAGGTGGGAGGATTGCTTAGAGCCAGGAGTTCAAGACCAGCCTGGGCAACACAGGAGGAAGACTCAGTGTCTACAAAAATTAAAAATAAATTAACCAGGCATGGTGATACACACCAGTAGTCCCAGCTCCTTGGGAAGCTGAGGCAGGAGAATCACTTGAGCCTAGGAGTTGGAGGCTGCAGTGAGCTGAGATCACTGCACTCTAGCCTGGGTGACAAGACAACCCTGTCTCTAAACAAACAAATAAAAAATAGCTGTGAAACAGCCCCTCCTTGATGTGAGAGCCCCTCCACCCGTTAATTTCCTTCATTCCATTGCCAGAAAAGCTGCTGTCTATACAGTGTTTCCCTTGCTTAAGGGGAACTCATGCCTTAGCCCTCTGCTGTCTGTCCCTTCCGTGTCACATCACAGTAACCTGTTTCCTCAAATCCAGTGGACGTTTCTGGGTCGGCTCCCCTCATACACCGGAGCCTCCGTCATCCCAGGAGTCTGTCCTGCTGTCCGAGGCAGAGGCCTCTCTAGGCTTTCCTCATGCAGCTGGTCTGTCCTTTCGTAGTCTCCTTTGTACCCTTGCTCGCCTCGGCTTCCTAGAGCCCAGGAACCAGTATATTTTCTGATGGGCACCCTGTCCTTTGTTTGAGGAAGACGTGGCGTAGGATCCCAGGCCTGACCTCTCTAGAGCATCCTCTCTGCACCAGGGCTTCAATTCCCAGCCTACTCCTGGATGGATGCCCAAGGCAGTCCCCGGCGCAGACCTCTCTTCTGACCACCGGCCTGTGCAGTAGCTGTTGTCTGGATGTCCTCACTGATGACATATATCCTCACTCCCCTGCCACCCTGCCTTTGTACAGTTCACTCCTGTAGGGTGCTTTTGCTGGATGGAGTCATTTTCACTCTTCCTAAAGCATCAGGTGTTGTCCCCTTTGGGTGTTGTCCCTTCTGGTTCTCCCATCCCAGGTCTTTGTGCTTAGCTTTGCTATTTAATCAGAAAATATTTATGGAACAGCACAGTGATCCAAGCACTGTTCTAGGTGCTGAGGGTCCAGACACTTCCCACCCCGGATTGCAATTGCTGGTGCATGTCTTCACGTCTGTCTCTCCTTAGGGCCAGAACTGCCACTCACTCATCTGGTCCTGCGCAGTATTTTCTGAAAAAGTCAATGTGATCGTACCAATTTCCTTCCTTCTCTTCTCTCCCTAAGTTCTACTGTGTGTCTTCCCCTCACCTCCCACAGGAGCAAAAAATAGGAAGTGGAACTTCATAGTTACAAGATTAAACAGATCAAATTTCATCATCATTTCTGGCTTCTACAGATAGCTGAAGTTTTGTGCGTATGTGACGCAAGGTGTGAGTTGAATGCTTCCTTTGTTCCATCGATTTGCCCAGCTGTGTTTCCTTTCTGCTGTGTCCTTTGTTCAGGGCTGAAGAACTCCGCTCTTTGAAAAGTAATTGTGAGACGAATATTCTGCTTATTCTTAGGTGGCCCCTCTGCCTATGAATATTAAAGCATTTTGTTGGGAAACAAACATGAGATTTGCAAATGTTTTTTTTATCCTGTAATACTGTCATCTTTTTCCACTGAGACAAAGTAACAAAGTCTGAAACACGGGACAACATAGCTAGACAATTTATTTTGGGGCTGTTATCCCTAGGGTTGCCAGTTATAATACAGGACACCAATTGTATTTGCATTTCAGATAAGCAACAAATAAAATTTTAATGTAAAGATATTCCAAATTTTGCATGAGACGTATTTACACAAAATTATTTGTTCATCATCTGAAATTTGAATGTACCTGGGCATCCTTTTTTTTGTTGTTGGAAACAGTGTTGCTCTGTCACCTAGGCTGGAGTGCAATGGTGCAATTTTGGTCACTGCAGCTTTGACCTGGGCTCAAGCGATCCTCCCACCTCATCCTCCCAAGTAGCTGGGATTGGGACTACAGGAGTATGCCACTATGCCTGGATCATTTTGTTTATTTTTTTTTTTTTTTTTGAGACTAGGTCTTGCTATGTTGCCCAGCCTGGTCTCAAACTCCTAGGCTCAAATATAGCCACCCTTTTAACTGGCAGAAGACACTTGCTGGGATTAACAGTTTTTCGATCTCAATTTTCAGTCCTGGTGATGTTTCAGAGAGCCTACTCTTTGGTGGAAGCTCCTGTTTTTGCCAATTTAAATCTCAGCTGCACTTCTAGCAAACTTCTCAACCCTAAACTTTTTAGTAGGATCAGTGAGAAGGCCGTGCTTTTTCATGGCACCTCTTTAAAGATGAAGGTCTGACACCAATTGTTACAAAGTCATACAGTTGCAGAGATGAGATCGCAAATGACAACTCAGTGTTCCATCCCTGAGGTTTTTTGCCTGTTACAGAAATGGAAGTTGTCTGATTTTTTTTTTTTTTTTTTGAGACGGAGTCTCGCTCTGTCGCCCAGGCTGGAGTGCAGTGGCGCGATCTCGGCTCACTGCAAGCTCTGCCTCCCAGGTTCCTGCTGTTCTCCTGCCTCAGCCTCCGAGTAGCTGGGACTACAGGTGCCCGCCACCTCGTCCGGCTAATTTTTTGCATTTTTTAGTAGAGACGGGGTTTCACCATGTTGGCCAGGATGGTCTCGATCTCCTGACCTCGTGATCCGCCCACCTCAGCCTCCCAAAGTGCTGGGATGACAGGTGTGAGCCACCGCGCCCGGCCTGTCTGATCTTTAAATGTGTTCAGTGTAGTTCAGCAAGAATTTCTTAAACATTCCATTTGTTAGGCAGAGCAGGGGAAACAGTGCTCACTTCTGAGACTGTCTTAGGAACAAAACATTCCTTTTGGGGCCCAAGTCTGGGACATTATCATTACCTGGGGAGCATTTTGTTTTATTTTTAGAGATGGATCTTGCTCTGTCGTCCAGGCTGGAGTGCAGTGGTGCAATCATAGCTCACTATAGCCTCGAACTCGTGGTCTCAAGCGATCCTCCCATCTCAGCCTCCTGTGTAACTGAGACTACAGGCACATGCTACGTCACTCAGCTAGTTTTTAAATTTTTATTTTTTTTAAATGATGGGCTTTTGCTATGTTGCCCAGACTCTGGGGAGCATTTTAAAGCAAAATGATGCCCAGGACTCACCCAAGATTCTGAGCACTTGGCCTGGTGGGGCCTGCCCACAGGTAATTATTTCAGGTCTCCGCCAGTGATTGTAGTATTCAGTCGGGGTGGGGACCCACTCAGCTGCAGCCTCTTGTGCTGTCTTGAAGTGTTCTTCCAGTGCCAATGTGGGGTGTGCATGGTGAGGACAGAACCTTTGCTCACGGGTTAAACACATGGCAGGTTTCACTCTGGGCCGTGACTCCGAGGTCGGTCTTCCAGGTACATTCGGTAGGGTCCCAAATGATCAAAAATCCATGTAGGCACTGACTGCATTTTAAAATCATTGATAAATGTGCCTGGAGAGGGTCTGACTTGTCATCTAGAGTGCCTGGAATCTGAATTAAAATTCATGTCTATTTTCTGTTTGTCACTAATCTTTTGTGCTGTGCAGTTTGTCGATGTAACTTTGGTGGTAGTAACCTGGGCTGTGAAAATGATGCATGTGAAACTGAATCAAATTAGGTGTAAGTACTAGCTGACAGAAGCCTGTTGCAGCAACACCTGTTTTGTGTTTTGTTTGTTTGTTTGAGACAGAGGCTCGCTCTGTCGCCCAGGCTGGAGTGCAGTGGTGCAATCTTGGCTCATTGCAACCTCTGCTTCCCAGATTCAAGCAATCCTCCCTCCTCAACCTCCCAAGAAGCTGAGACTACAGGTGCGCTACCACAACCAGCTAATTTTTGTATTTTTAGTAGGGACAAGGTTTCGCCATATTGGCCAGGCTGGTCTCGAACTCCTGACTGCAGGCGATCTGCCTGCCTTGGCTTCCCAAAGTGCTGGGATTACGGGTGTGAGCCACCACACCCGGCCAGCAACACCTGTTAACAGTTACACAACAACTGGTAGCACTAGACTCCCAATGAGACTCTCTGCCAGTCAGGGTGTGCCACCCAGTTAGGTTAACAAATCCGTCCTGTTGATAAAAGTTGAGAAACGACTCTCAGGATGGCTTGGCCCATAGATTGCTTAGGGTTATGTAGCCCCAATTTCATGATGTGAATCAAAGTAGCATAAAGACCTTCTGCATCCCAGGTCCTGGGTTGCTAGTTAAAGATGTGGATTCCTGGGTCCTGCTGCAGAGCTAGTGGATCAGGAGCTCTGGAATCCAGTAATAACCCCTGGGATTCTGATGCTGGGATCAAGGGTTATCTGAGCCGCATTCTGGCCATGGCAGACTGCCATGGTGGCCCTGTGTTTGCCCGGGGTCAGATAGGGAAAGAAGCCGACTTTCATGAGCAAATGAACATGCAACCTGTGAGCCTCCCTCCATCTGGGCAGTGGTGTCCCACCTCTTTGTCTTTTCAGAAGGCTCCCTTTCCCCTCGTGGTGTGCCAGGGTATATTAAGAGCATCCTCAGAAGTCCCAGGTTTCCCTGCAGGCTTATCTCCAGCTCTGCTTACTTGGTGTTAACTTTGGCACAGCTGGTCTTGTTCCTGTGCTGGGATGGTATCACTTTTTCCTCTCTGATACTTTCTTCCTGTTACTTTTAAGACAGATTGAATTAATTAATTTGTTTTTACCATGAGCAAAGTCTTCCACGTTAAACTGTTAAATAATTCCATGGATCTGATCAGAAATCTTCATTAATGCAAAATAGTAGAGCTAAACATACAACAGTGGCTATTGCCAGCAATTGCGGGGAGGAAAAAACTCTCTAATAAAGTTTTAAAGGTCTATATTATGAAACCTCTATTTTATACTTTGCTCATTTGGATTTTGTAGTCATTTAGACAGAGAGTGGCTTCTAAAGCGTACCCTTCAGTACATTGAAAACAAAATATGTTATACAAATTAGTATAAACCAGTACTTCTCAAATAGGACTTTTTGTAAGCTAAGCAGAGGTGTTTTTTGGAATTTAGGGGGAGCTGTCCCAATTTTTCCTGGGAAACATTACAGTTTAAAGCTTTTGTCTCCTATACAGGTTTCTAGTCCATGGTGCATGTCACTACTAGACTGTCCAAATAAATTCTATCCAACCCCAAACTGTAAACGTCTTTATGTTTGATGTCAGTGCATGTCTCACTATCACTTGTAGGTGTTCTGCCACTTAAAAAGCTTGAGACCTACTGGCATAGACAAGATTGCAAATTTGAAATCATTAGACTTTATTCTGGGAGGGCCTTATTGACCATGAAATGTTGATGTCATCTTGCATGAAAGCCCATGCCCTCCCCACCCTCCATCTCACACCCTTGTTGGTGTAGCCCATCATCTCAGTGGTCAACTCCTGAGTGACATTCTTTCCTCTGGGCTCATGGAGCACCCCGGATAGCTTCTGCATGTCACTTCGCTCATGTTATAGGGAGGTGCTCTTTGTCGCTCTGCTGTCAGTATCCAAATAAACTCACTATCAAGACCTGCAGAATTGTTTACTCCAAACCACTCCTCAGACTGAAAACCCATTTATCACATGCATCCAAGTATGCACAACTCCAGGAGAGAGGTTGTGGAGTGGGCTGCGAATCGCCACCATTCTCCTAACCGGATGCCAGCTCACGGTGCGTGAAGGTGTCACGCATGGGATCCATGGCTGCATGGAGGTGGGGATTTAGGATGAGCGAGGGGCACTAATACAGACATTTGGGCCTTTGACATAGTGGGTTCGGTGTTTGCAGTTTGAACCCAAAGTTCCACAATGCACAGTACTTTATAAGTTTATTGAGGCAGAAATTTCAACGTAGTGGGACATGAGACCAGTGTGTGAGCAAAGCCTTGTAGGCAGAGGGAGGCCTGTGACTCTCCTGCATCCCATCAACAGGCCCCTGTCATCCCCAGCCTTGGAGTATCTGCCACACACATGTCCAAGCAACAACAAAATCCCTTCATCCCTCTTCCTAAAAATTAACTGTGGGTATCCGGGAGTCCATACACATAAAAATAAATGATTCACCTCCCATTTACTGATGGGGAGCAGAGACAGTCTCCTACACAGAAGAATTCCAAGTAATGCATGTCTGTACTCTGCCCTCAGGAAAAGGAGTGTTATGGTTTGGCTGTGTCCCCACCTACCCAATTCTCATCTTGAATTGCAGCTCCCATAATTCCCACATGTTGTGGGAGGGACCTGGTGGGTGATAATTGAATCATGGGGTCTTTTCCCCCATGCTGTTCTCGTGATAGTGCATAAGTCTCATGAGATCTGATGGTTTTATAAGGGGAAACCCCTTTTGCTCAGCTCTCATTCTCTCTCATCTGCCACCATGTAAGACGTGCTTTTCACCTTCTGCTATGATTGTGAGGCCTCCCCAGCCACGTGGAACTGTGAGTCCATTAAGCCTCTTTTTCTTTATAAATCACCCAGTCTCGGGTATGTCTTTATCAGCAGCGTGAAGGCGGGCTTCCACTAAGCAGCATAAGTCTTCCCCCACTAAGTGTGGCCTTCCCGACAAAGGTGGGAAGGGGAAGGGAAAGGGGTGGGGCGTAGGAGGAGTAACTAAGTCTGATAAACACTACCCCAGCCAGATGATCAAGGTCAACAGAGCAGCATACTCTGCTGTGTTACTGTGGATAGCGGACCCTAGATACAATGTCATGAGAATGGTACTTCACTGCCATGGTCTTCCATTCTGTCATGATGTCAAACCATAAACAAAACGTCAGAAAAATGCCCACATTGAGGGACATCCTACAAATTACCTGAGCAGTGCTCTTCAGGACTGGCATGGTCATCAGAAACAAGGACAGTCCGAGAAACTGTCATAGCCAAGAGGAGCTAAGGTGCTGTGATGAGTAAATGTGATGCGGTACTCAGAAAGGACCCTGGAACAGAAAAGGAAAATTGGGGGGAAAAGGCTAAGGAAATCTGAATGAAGTATAGCTCTAGTTAATAATAATACATCCATATTGGTTCAGTAATCGCAACATATGCTAATGTAAAGTATTAATAACCAGAAACTGGGTGAGAGGTACATAGGAGTTCTCAGTATTGTCTCTGCAGGTTTTTTTGTAAATCAAAAGCTATTCTAAATTTGAAAGTTTATTAAAAAATAAAATATCCACCAGGTGTGGATATTTTACAATTGAGTCATTTACGGGCTTAAAATACTTAACCTTAACAGCTGCCCTCAAAACTGTAATCCAGGGCTGGGCGCGATGGCTCACGCCTGTAATCCCAACACTTTGGGAGGCCAAGGCGGGTGGATCACTTGAGGTCAGGAGTTCAAGACCAGCCTGGCCAACACGGCGAAACCCCATTTCTACTAAAAACATAAAAAATTAGCTAGGTGTGGTGGCGCACACCTATGATCCCAACTACTTGGGAGGCTGAGGCAGGAGAATCACTTGAACCTGGGAGGTAGAGTTGCACAGCGCCAAGATCACTCTACTGCATTCCAGCCTGAGTGACAGAGAGACTGTCTCAAAAAAATAAAATATCCCATTGCAGAGACATCACTACAAACAGAAAAGTCCTGAGAAGAAAGCTAACTGTTGGTACAGGGGTGGAAATGAAGAGGTTTTAGATGTGTTGCTTGTTAGCTAAAAGTACAAGTTAAATAGGAGAAAATACATGCTGTATTTGAATTTTGGGTCTCTTAATACTATGAGACTATATTCCTCACAAATGTCCTGGGTCTCCTTTTATTTCAGGTAAAAATTGATAGAAAATACTAGGTCTGTATCGTGAATTTATCTATCAGCATTAAGTATAATACAGGTAAAAGTTGTCAAAATAGATCATTAGCCCCAACTGCAGAAGCAAAAGAAGGAATGTAAACTAATGACTTTGCTAATTGCCGTTTCCATTATTAATTGGTATTCATTTTTTAGTTTGATAGGCACATAATGTATATTGTTTATTTTTATACTGTTGGAAAGAACGTGCAAATAAGTGACTTTTCTCAACTCTTCCAGGTTTGAATTAGAACAAGATTAAATTCTGCTAGTGTTTTGAGAGACACCAGTGTTAAGATTATAGAACTATTAAATTTCTCCTGTACTAAATTTATGTTTGAATATGTAAAATCCTGGTGAAGACTTTGTTTCTGTAGCTCTAAAACTTTGATCAGATCATCCTTGTCTGGATCATACCTCAGGTTTCCGAAGTGAAAGGTGTTTAATTGGGCCATTTGTAGTATACTTCCTAAGAAGAATGCTTTGTTTTTTAAGTAGGAATTTATTTGGCACTGTGATTAGTGAGCCATAACAGTCTTGATAAAGAATTTTTTGTTTTTGTTTTTGTTTTAAAATGGAGTCTCGCTCTGTCACCCAGGCTGGAGTACAGTGGCACGATCTTGGCTCACTGCAGCCTCTGCCTCCCAGGTTCAAGTGATTCTTCTGCCTCAACCTCCCTAGTATCTGGGACTACAGGCACCCACCACCATGCTCAGCTAACTTTTGTTATTTTTTTTAGTAGAGTCGGGGTTTCACCACATTGGCCAGGCTGTTCTCAAATTCCTGACCTCAAGTGATCTGCTCGCCTCGGCCTCCCAAAGTGCTGGGATTACAGGCATGAGCCACCGCGCCTGGCCCCTACTGCTTATTAAAGTGCTGGTTTTGCCCCCTATTTCCAATGGCCTCTGATATATTGAAACTAAAGATACTCTTACTATCTTTTCAGTTTAAGCCACCAAAAAGATGAAATGAACTATGATTTAGGAATACCAGGACAATTTAAGGTTCTAATATTAAACTATAGATCAAATACCACTTGCTTATATTTCTTTCTTAGGAATTTATCCTCTAATTGTTCCAATTTTGGCTCCTTGAAACACAGACCTGAATTATTTTGTATATAGGTGATAACAACCAGGTTCAGTGGCTCACACATATAATCCTGACACTTTGGGAGGCTATGGCAGGAGGATTGCTTGTGTCCAGGAGTTCAAGGCCAGTCTGGGTAACATAGTGAGACCCCACCTCTAAAAAAAAAAAAAAAAATTAGCCAACTGTAGTCCCAGCTACTTGGGAAGCTGAGGTGGGAAGAACACTTGAGCCCAAGAGATCAAGGCTGCAGTAAGTTGTGATCACACCACTGTACTCAGCCGGGCAGCAGAGCAAGAGCCTGTCTCGAAAAAAAGAAAAAAGAAAAAGAAAATTCATGGTGGACAGTGATCCTGAGTCCTTGAGTTTAAGAACCTATTATCAAAACAGTTTGTAGGTGGCCCCATAGTCATTTAGTCATTGCAATCATCGTATCCTTGGGGAGGGAAGTCTCTTATGTTAGTTCTGTGAGAAAACATGTTAGTTCTGTCAGCGTACTAATACTTTACATTTCATTGGCATTTTATTAACTATAATCATATTTCCATGGAGCTGAAAATAATAAGTGGCATGTACAGTATTTCTTTGGTCCTAAGGAAGCATTTCTGGCCAGACACAACCACATCATATGTCTGTGTGGATTATAAAACATATCCCCTTTTCAGAAATATTAATATGAAATAGAAAAGCTACATTTTAAAATTCAAGAAGTACGTGGAACACAGATTTTTGCAGCCCCCAGAAAATGTTTGTGTGTGGTTTTGTGCTCTTACAAACACCACAACCCCGTATGTTGACAACCACTGATTTTAGAGTATAAGATCAGAGCCTTTTCCATTTCACATGTAGAGGGCAAATATATTGTATGATAAAACTGCCCTATTTGGTCCTTTTTTTAAAAAAAAAAAAGTCTGGGTCTTTTTCAGCCCAGCTATGCCTCAGGAGGAACGTGTGCATAATACCACAAGCCCCATCAACCTGGGGGTGGCAGATGCCACACAGATGGTGGCTTTTCATCCTGGCATAGCTCTAGGTTTCTCTGTCCCTTAACTCTTTTTCTGAGGGTACCATGCTCTGAGGAACATCTTTTTCATTATTATTCTCTTCTCTCTCAGAATACGACATTGTTGTCTTGTGTATAAATCAAACATTTCACAGTTGTCACTCATAAGGACCTCTGACACCAGAAGCTGTATTAAGTTCCTGATTATTGGGTAGAAAAAAATCCGAGGGCGGTTGCAGGGATTAAAAGATTTCTTCGCAAGGTAAATAATGAAAGCTTAGACAAGTCAGAAACTTGACTCTAGGTAGAAGATAAAAATGAGCTTCATCTTTATTATCAGTCTTAAGGATGTATTCCTACTCCTCCTTCCCTTTTTAATCTGTATTTAATAAAAAAGCAGAGTATCAGTATACACACACACTTTTACTCCATTTTCCTGGAAACAAAGATAAAGTGTGGTTGTACACACTGTTTGCCTCTGCTGAAAAGTGAACCTAACGCACAAAGAATGTGTTCTGGAGTCTAGCCTGAAATTGAAGAGGGCTGAAAGTCCTCTGTCACTTTCAGGCTGTGAATCAAACAAGTTCAGCATTTTTATTTGTCAAATCTCGACCTTATTACTAAATAGAGGCCCGCTATTTGTAAAATGTTTCATTCCTCTTTAAAATTTAATAATCTCCCTTGGCCATGTTTTGTTTTCCTTCTCTTTGAAAATCCTGATAAGGCAGTTTCGGATTGCGGTTATTTAATACCAGAAAACCTTTTCTTTTGTGCACACTTATTAAACAGATTTTTGAAAGCAGCATTTGTTCATGTATGTGTATTCAATTATATTTCTTCTTACAAAGTAATGAAAATACTGTTAAAATGAGGGAACGTGTTTGAGTGTGTCTGTTGATTTCTTATCACAGTGTTTAAATCTGTTTTTGTGCGTTTTTTTTGTTTGTTTGTTTGTTTTGTTTTGTTTGAAACGGGGTCTCACTCTGTCGCCCAGGCTGGAATGCAGTGGCATGATCTCTGCTCACTGCAAATTCCACCTCCTGGGCTCAGGCAATCCTCCTGCCTCAGCCTTCCAAATAGCTGAGACTGCATAGGTAAGCGCCATCACACGTGGCTGATTTTTGTATATTTTGTAGAGATGGGGTTTTACCCTGTTGCCCAGGCTGGTCTCAAACTCCTGGACCCAAGTAATCTGCCCACTTCGGCCTCCCAAAGTGCTAGGATTGCAGGTGTGAGCCACTGCACTGGGCCTTTGTGTGTATCTTGCATCGGGATTTTGTAGAATTTCTGCTGCAACTTGGAAAGCACTTTGGGAAGCCATGCTCATGAACTGCAAGTTCTGAACTCATACAGCCTTCAAGAAACAGTTCTGTAGTATGAAGTGTATTCAGCCACTCTTCAGTGGCAGGCAGTACATTCCAAACCATTTTGGAGACTCAGGATGGTATAGTAACAGCTTTGAACCTGCCTTAGAAGATCTGGGGTTTCACGGCTCCCATCAGTGTGTTGAAATCTCTGAGATGTGCCGCCTCCAAGAAAAGTATCTGTGTTTAATCCAGGGTCCCTCAGATGTGTTTGTACACCCTTTCCCCCTGCTCTAGGAGCTGCTGATGTCCTATGAAGGCAGTTTGGGAAACCCATGTTGAGGATTGGAAATCTTTCTTTTGTTTGGCTTCTTTCAATATAGCATGAATGTTCTGCAAGCACACTGTTGAGGTGGGTTAATTTTAGTTAACCATTCCTGAAGATTATAAACCAGAGTAAGGTTAATAACTTTAGCGGTTAACCACCAAATGTTTCATTCATTGAAGTTTTTGTAAATCAGTTACCCTCAGATCTCCTGATTGCCAGAGCAGTGGTGATGCTGGAGTATTTCCGAGCCAGTAAATGGCATGCAGGGAGATGATGGTATCTCCTCTTTCATCTCAGAGCCAAGGTCAAAAGCCCAAGGTTAGAGGATGTTTTCTATTTTCCTATTTCTCATTAAAAAGGGGAATAGCGGGTAGAGAAAAGGGTTATGGCAGTTAAATCACTCCTCAAGGGGATATGTAAAGAGAAGTCCTAGTCTTAGGCCAGAATAACGGAGCCATGACATCTGGGTGAGTTCATTTGCATGTCCATGTTTAGGGCTGGGAATATACTGGAGGGTCAGGCGCTGTGGATCTGGGAGGAGGCACTCCCCAAGGGAAGGGGCTTTGGAGATTCAGGAGGCAACAGTGAAAGCCTGGGCTAGTGATTCTGGAAGGAAGGCTGAGGTCGAGACCTTGAGCTCTGAGATGACCCCACAAGGAGCAGGGAAAAGATGGCCAATATAGATGGAGGAGCGAATGCAAATAGTTGGGTTTTTTTTTGTTTGTTTGTTTTCTTTTCTTTTTTTCTTTTTTGAGACAAGGTCTCACTCTGTCACCCAGGCTAGAGTGGAGTGGCACAATCACTCCACTGCAACCTCTGCCTCCAAGGCTCAAGCCATCTTCCCATCTCAGTCCCCTGAGT
Source organism: Rhinopithecus roxellana (assembly GCF_007565055.1). Lineage (NCBI taxonomy): Eukaryota > Metazoa > Chordata > Mammalia > Primates > Cercopithecidae > Rhinopithecus > Rhinopithecus roxellana. The sequence continues at coordinate 114,854,740 of NC_044559.1, read as the reverse complement.
AGCTGGGACTGATGACAGGCCTATGCCACCACACCCAGCTATATTTTTTAGATTTTTTTTGTAAAGGTGGGGGTCTCATTATGTTGGCCAGGCTGGTCTTGAACTCCTGGCCTCAGACAATCCTCCCGACTCAGCCTCCCAAAGTGCTGGGATTACAGGTGTGAGCTACCATTTCCAGCCAAAAAGAGTTGTTTTGGTTGGTTGGTTGTTTTTTAAGATGGAGTCTCATTCTGTCGCCCAGGCTGGAGTGCAGTGGCATGACCTCAGCTCACTGCAACCTCTGCCTCCTGGGTTCAGGCAGTTCTCCTGTCCTAGCCTCTCAGGTAGCTGGGACTACAGGTGCACGCTACCACGCTCAGCTAATTTTTGTATTTTTAGTAGAGATAGGGTTTCACCATCAGCGTATTGGTCAGGCTGGTCTCGAACTCCTGACCTCAGGTGATCCACCCGCCTCGGCCTCCCAAAGTGCTGGGATTATAGGCGTGAGCCACTGCGCCTGGCCCAGAAAGAGTTTTTAAAGCATGAGCAGCCCCAGTTCCCAGGACCCAAGTGCTAGAAACCCAGGAAGGAAAATGTTGAGTGGACTCTGAAAGGAGCTGAGAATGGGGTCTCAGGACTGTAAGGAGAGTAGCTGTGGACTTCCAGGAGTAGGTTTAAAGGGCAAGCCATTCTTCCTGTCTCATGGAGTGGATGGGGTTGGTGATGGTAAAGGGAAGAGTTGCGCCACAGGAGGTATTTGGTGTGCAGGCTCTGTAGTGGGCTCTGTGTTGAGGATGTCAGAGGGAATGACATCGCTTTGCTTGGAACATGCTTTAATAGATTATGTTCACTCTTCATTATCATAAATGCCATTAGATTGCCCAGGGGTTCCAAGCTCTTCCTCCCCATTCCCAGACAGATTCACTGAAATACTTTGCTCACAATATACCCATTTCTCAGTTCAATTCTGGAAGAGGGTCTGGAGGAGAGAAAAAAGGGAGATCACTGCAGATAACGGAACAGAGCAGTTGCATTGCCTGAGACCCACTGTAGTCAGTGCAATGACTCTCTGCAACCTGCTTTCTATGAGAAATGCTACATGTAGGTGTTAATTCATGACACTCATCATTACAGGTTGGCAAACTCTACCGTATGAAGACCTTATATTTCTATCATTGCTTCCATGTGTTGATTGGAAAACCATTGATGGATTTGACAAGAGAAAGTGTTGCCAAGCAGCCCCCCAGAACCTGTCCCTTTGTGGAAGAATGTAGCCCCCTTACTGTTGGTGCCCACTGCAGCATTGAGAAGTATAGAAACTCACTGGCTTAAAAAAATAAAAGAGAACCATTGGGCATTTCTCAAACAAATTCCAAGTAAGCCAAATGTTCCGTCTCATGTCCTAGAAAGGAAAATACTGGATTGCTGCTTGGTTAATGTTTCTTAAAAGGTGAACATAAAATACAAGTGCTTCAAAATGCAAGTCCTGGCCTGGCGTGGTGGCTCACTCCTGTAACCCTAGCACTCTGGGAGGCAGAGGCAGGCAGATTGCCTGAGTTCAGGAGTTCAAGACCAACCCGGACAACATGTTGTGAAACCCCGTCTCTACTAAAAATACAAAAAAATTATCTGGGCATGGTGGCGCACACCTGTAATCCCAGCTACTACCTGGGAGGCTAAGGCACAAGAATTGGCTGAACCTGGGAGGCAGAGGTTGCAGTGAGCCAAGATCGCACCATTGCACTCCAACCTGAGTAACAGAGCAAGACTCTGTCTCAAAAACAAAAAACAAAATGCAAGGCCTAAATTTTAGGTGCTCTAGATAATACCGGAGGTCTTGAATCTTAATTGTTATCTATCTATCTATCTATCTATCTATCTATCTATCTATCTATCTATCTATCTATCAGTCATCTATCTATCTATCTAACATTGGTCCTGTAATCAGCCTGTGTTTGTCTTTTGGGTGTGGAGTATTCCAGGCACTTCCTAAAACTTTGGGCCCTCGGGGATAAGGAGTGGCTGCTGGAACCAGGAGTATGATAAAAGAGTATTATTTCTAGAGCTAAGTTTTAATGTTCTGATATTGGTGGTTACATTTTTTAGATTGTCCAGATTGCCTGTTTCTTAATCTTCTGCCCTTGTATAAGGTCTCAGAAACACGCCTTTGGTGTCCAGCACAGGCCTGCTGTGCCCATCTGTGTTCATAGGTGGCAGATACTTCCAGAACTGTCCAGGAGAGGCCAGGTGGTATGGTACAAGGTCCTTTGAACTTCAGTTAGAAGACCGGGGTCTTCCAACTTCTGGCTCCTCTAACTTTTGAGTCCTGTGACTTTGAGGAAAGTATTCAACTTTTCTAGGCCTCAGTTTCTTCGTTTGCAGTTGCCTGTGACGCCTCCCCTCCACAGGGATGTTGTTGGGTTTCAGGGAAATCATGTATGCATGCGTGTGTGTGAAAACATGCTTCAGCCGGGGGCGGGGGCTCACTCCTGTAATCCCAGCACTTTGGGAGGCCAAGGAGGGCGGATCACTTGAGGTCAGGAGTTTGAGACCAGCCTGACCAACATAGTGAAACCCTGTTTCTACTAAAAATACAAAAATTAGCCGGGCATGGTAGCGTGCGCCTGTAATCCCAGCTACTCGGGAGACTGAGGCAGGAGAATTTCTTGAACCCAGGAGACAGAGGTTGCAGTGAGCTGAGATTGCGCCACTACATTCCAGCCTGGGCAATGCAGTGAGGACTCCATCTCAGAAATAAAAACTAGAAAATAAAAATTAGCCAGGTGTGGTGTGGTGGCACACGCCTTTAATCCCAGCTACTCAGGAGGCTGAGGCAGGAGAATCACTCAAACCCGGGAGGCGGAGGTTGCAGTGAGCCAAGATTGCGCCACTGCACTCCAGCCTGGATGACAGAGTGAGGCTCCATCTCAAAAAAAAAAAAAAGAAGAAGAAGAAGAAGAAGAAGAAAATATGCTTCAGAGGCTTCAGAACTTCCCGGGTGTTCAGGAGTGCTTTTTAGGCCATAGTGCAAAGGGTGAATAAGAGGCTGCCTGTGGGTAACATTTACGTTTGTGTCAGAAATAAACTGAACGCTTTCAATTGGTTGCACACCACTTATTTTTAGGGCAATGTTATTAATAAGGACCGAAAGAAGTTCTGTGCTAATCGATGAAATCTGAGTATCTGTCGTCTCTCTGCCCTTGACCGTCACGTCTGCTTTTTCTCTTTTACTTGCATTTACCTATTCCATCACTCCCGAAGAAATGCATGTGTTTACCTTTGAAAATATAAGAGGATCGTGATTTTGACACTGGGGTAAAATAATTCAATCTGGAATAGTCTGAAACTTACCATTTATACCCACCATTTCTGACAGGAATTTTTTTTTTTTTTTTTTTTTTTTCTTTTGAGACAAAGTCTTGGTCTGTTGCCCAGGCCAGAGTGCAGTGGTGCGATCTTGGCTCACTGCAACCTCCACCTCCCAGGTTCAGGCGATTCTCCTGCTTCATCCCTAGTAGCTGGGATTATAGGCGTGCACCACCATGCCAGGCTAATTTTTGTATTTTTAGTAGAGATGGGGTTTCACTATGTTGGTCAGGCTGATCTCAAACTCCTGATTTCAAGTGATCCACCTGCCTCAGCCTCCCAAAGTGCTGGGATTACAGGTGTGAGCCACCACGTCCAGTCCTGACAGGGAAAATGTTTACCAGGAGAATTAAACTTACAATGTTCAGTGATTTGCAGTGCCATACTATGCAAGAAAGTGCTTATCTTGAATGTATTCCACAAAACTCCTCTTTAAGTTTGTCAGAAGCAACTTAAGAGTGGCTTAAACAATAAAGGGAGCATTGATTTATGAGACTAAAAAGCCAAAGGTAGTGTGCAGGCCTGAGACGAAGCTTGGCAGGGCTTAGCAGTGTGACTGAAGGTTCTGGTTTCTTTCTGTCTACTTAGTTCTCAAATGGTATCAATTTTATTCTAAGGCGGACTCCCCTTGTGATCTGAAAATGGCTTCCCATAGGTTCCAAGGGTCGTATGTATCCCTGTCCCCAGCATTCCCTGAAAAAGCTGTGTTATTTGTTCTTATTGGATCAGCTCATTCTTTTTTATTATTATTATTATTTTTTAATGAGACAGTATCGCCCTGCTGCCCTTGCTGGAGAGCAGTGGCATGATCACGTTTCACTGCAGCTTCAACTTCCTGGGCTCGTGGCATCCTCCCACCTCATTCTCCTGAGTAGCTGAGACTCCAGATGTGCACAGGTGTGCCTGGCTAATTTTCACCATGTTGCCCAGGCTGGTCTCGAACTCCTAGGCACTCATGCAGTCCTCCCTCCTTGGCCTCACAAAGTGCTGGGATTACAAGTGTGCGCCACCAAGCCTGGCGTGGCCCAGCTAATTCTGAATTGAATTTCACCTCTGGAGCCAAATAGAACCGCAAGTGGAAATTGGTGACTAGGTCAACAGAGGTTTCCCTGCAGTCTACATCTGTTGAGTCCGGCTGGTTGGTCAGCACTTTATTTATAAGTTTTCAGTTTGTAGATCGGGTTAGTTTACCTCCTTTAAACGTACACATGAATATCTACTAAAAATATGCAGTACTTGGCTGTTCACAGAGTTCTTTAACATTTTGATTCTCAACCTTCTTCCCGACATCACCACATCTGAGGGTGTCCTCCCACCTGTCACTGTGTCAGCAGCAGTGACCCGCTGCCCGGTGGCTTCAGCAGTGCTGTTTATGTGCGGCGTGACTGAGAGTGGATTACTTAACCGCTGAGCCACAGGTTCTTGGTGTAACTTACCCTCTTTACAGAGTTGTTTTGCATGTTTGCCGGGATGACATTATCTGTCAAAAGAAGCCCAATGATGGATCCGAGATTTCTGGTGTCCATCCTGATAGTCAGAGGCAGGATGAAGGCTGGCCCAGTCTGGTGGTGCCCTGGGGATACCTGTATTTGCTAGGGCCTAAAACTTGAGGTGAGGATGGTTGCCAGGGCCTGCGCTGTGTGAACATGAGGTTGCCAGATCCCCGAGGCTAGACAATTGGAGCCAAACATAGGTGAGGAAATCAAGGAGGCTGATAAAAGAAGAGTAGTGACATCAACCAGGTAGAAGCAGCCAGATGCCTGCCCTACTGCAGCTCAGGAAAACCCGAGCTTGGGCTAATGCTGTTGCATGAGCAGAGCAAGTTACAGAAACAGCATGTTGCCCCCGTAGTTATCCAGGCATCTGTGTTGCTCTGTATCCAGGGTTAAACTACAAGGCATGTTGTTCAGAATAGCTCAGTTCCTGATTTAAAACAAGCCAGGCGTCATGGGTCACGCCTGTAATCCCAGCACTTTGGGAGGCCGAGGCGGGTGGATCACCTGATGTCAGAAGTTTGAGACCAGCCTATCCAACATGGTGGAACCCCATCTCTACTAAAAATACAAAAAATTAGCTGGGCTTGGTGGCGGGCGCCTCTGATCCCAGCTACTCGGGAGGCTGAGGCAGGAGAATCTCTTGAACCCAGGAGGTGGTGGTTGCAGTGAGCCAAGATCGCACCATTGCACTCCAGCCTGGGCGACAAGAGCAAAACTCCATCTCGGGGAAAAAAAAAAATAAACAGTCATTTAATATTTATTTTTAGAAAGGTTTTTTTTTGGTTTGTTTTTTGGGTTTTTTGAAGGCTGCAAAAGTACCTGGTGGATTTAAGCACTGGTAACATTATTTCTGTCTACAGTGTTCTGAGGCAAGTTTTTGGACTGAGAGTTTCAGACTGAGATTACCAATTAGGCAATCTCTGATTTTTTTTTTTTAGCTTTTATTTTAGGTGCAGGGGATACAGGTACAGGTTTGTGACATGGGTAAATTGTGTGTCACGGGGGTGGGAGGGTTTAGTGTGCAGATGATTTTGTCACCCAGGTAATAGGCATAGTTCCAAATAAATAGTTTTTCCGTTCTCTCCTTCCTGTCAATCTGCACCCTCAAGTAGGCCCCTGTGTCTGTTGTTTCCTTCCTTACATCCATGTGTTCTCAATGTTTAGCTTACATTTATGAGTGAGAACATGTGGCATTTGTCATATTCCTTATTTATTTATTTAGAGACAGGGTCTTGTTTTGTCTCCCAGGCTAGACTGCAGTGGCGCAGTCATGGCTCACTGCAGCCTTGACCTCCTAGGCTCAGGCGATCCTCCTGCCTCAGCCTCCTGAGTAGCTGGGATTATAGGCATGTGCTAGTATGCCCAGCTAATTTCTGTGGTTTTTTTGTAGAGATGGGGTTTTACCCTGTTGCCCACACTGGTCTTGAACTACTGGGCTCAAGCAATCTGCCTGCCTTGGCCTTCCAAAGTGCTGAGATAACAGAGGTGAGCCACCGTACCCAGTCATATTTGTGACATTCTTATAGAAATAATAATAGTCACTAGCATCTAGTGAGCACTTAGCACATGCCAGGCACAGTTTTCAGCATTGACTTGTTTGTTCCCCTAATAATCGATGAGGTGTGTGGCCTAGAGGGGTAGGTAACTGGCTCTTGCTCAAGCTTACACAGCTGATAATGGGTACAGCTGGGATTGGATTTAAACCCAGGTAATTTGACTCCAGAGCCGTTGGCCACCACACTATCCTACTTGCTAGGGATTTAATCTTGGTTAATTTTTTTAAGGGAATGCTTGATCTGAAACTTACAGCTCACATTAATTTTTAATCAGTACTTGAGGGAGGAGAGAGATGGTTGGCCATTTGTGTACATTTGTTGCCACATTTTGGTGGTGACAAACCACAACATGTGGTGTGTCCTCCTGACCAACAAAAACAAGAACTAGCCTGGGCATGGTGGCCCATGCCTGTAATCCCAGCACTTTGGGAGGCCAAGGTGGGTCGATCACGTGAGGTCGGGAGTTCAAAACCAGCCTGGCTAACATGCCAAAAACCCGTCTCTACTAAAAATACAAAAATTAGCTGGGTATGATGGCAGGCACCTGTAATCCCAGCTACCTGGGAGGCTGAGACAGGAGAATCGCTTGAACCCAGGAGTTGGAGGTTGAAGTGAGTCAGGAGCATGTCACTGCACTCCAGCCTGGATGACAGAGTGAGACGCCATCTCAAAATAAACAAAAAAAAAGAATTGTAGGAAACTCTTCCTCTCACCAAAGGCAGCCGTTTGAGACTAATTTTTAATTACTTCCTGAGCCTACTTCACCAAACGATCTATGAGTGAAAGGACTGAGTGAAATGATGGGTTACAGGGGAGGCAGAGAACCTAAGCCCTCTGGTGACTCTTGAGTTATTAATGGAACATAAAATAGAAGAATCTAAACTTTCCCAACAGATAAATTAGGGAGTAATTAGCTGCAGAGGAAAATGCTTATATTTCTTTTGCTGAAGAGTTCATGACGGATTTCCTAGTCTTGAACCTCCTTGGGGTATTTACAATGCAATTTGATGTAGCGATGTTTAATCTGTACTGGGTTGAAGTCAGAGTCAGAAATGTGGTTTACGAGTAAGAGTCTGAATTGTTCAAAATCAATGCGAGAGGATAGAATGATGGACTTGGCAGAGCCCTTTCTTTTTACTTCGTGTGACTCATCTTCACCCGGGTCGGAGTGAAACAGCCCTTCCCTACCGCATTCACACCCAGTGTGGCCCGTCATTCACTTCCTGGCCTGACTGGATGTGAAAACCAAGCACGCCTGTGGGCTAAGATAAGCGTGTAACATGGAGATAAGACAAAGGGGAGGTGCATGCCAGGATTTAGCCAATATCAAAGCTTCATTCTACTCCATGGGGCCCATGGAACGCAGTAAGCTCTCAGGAAGTGAGTTTCAGCATAATGGGAAGCCCCTGACATAAGCTAGAAGTATTTGGGGTCCACAGAATGGCCTGGAAAAGAAGCAAAGAAAAGATGGAGTTTTTTTGTTTTGTTTTTTAGAGACGGAGTATCGCTCTGTCGCTCAAGCTGGAGTACGGTGGCTCCATCATAGCTCACTATAGACTCAGCTGCCGGGGCTCAAGTGATCCTCCCACCTCAGCCTCCCAAGTAGCTGGGACTGCAGACTAGGGCTAGCGCACCTGCCTAATTTTAATTTTAGTATTTTTTGTGGAGACAAGGTTTTGCCTTGTAGCCCAGGCTGATCTCGAACTCCTGGGCTGAATTGGTCTGCCCACATCGGCCTCCCAAAGTGCTGGAATTACAGTTATGAGCCCCGGCCCTGGCCTTCAAGTGTCCTTAAAAGTTCTGTCTGCTTCAGAAAGAACAGCTGGAAATGGTAGAGTGTTTTCTGTGCATACATTTTGCACCAAAGAGGACATAGAACTCTCCCGGCTGCCAGGGAAGGAGGAAAGGAGTGGGGAGCTCATCTCATTGTTAGCCAGTTTGTTCCCATTAGATATTTATCATTAGACACACGTGATGTGCCTCTAGCTTTTCGCAAGTCTTATCACTCACCTTGCTTTTTCCATTTTGTTGGGAATGGGATGCGGAGGGCAAGTGCTGGCTGTAACGAGTCACTGCAGATGTTTCTACTCAGTGATTGGAAGTGTAAAAGCCCTTATTTAGTACAAGTTGGTCTGTCTGCGATTTGCTACTAAATCCGTGACTAAGTTGTGGTTCCTATCATGACAACAAAGATATAGATGGTGGGGCTGGTTTGGTTTTTTTTGTCCTTTTCTTGTGGACTCTTTTTTCCCCCTCACTCTTGAATCTAAGGCTTTTTAATCCACGCTGGTGGTTAAGAAGATTTTAAGATTGTCAGTAGGAAACCTCTAAACATTCCTTGGTTAGACATGTGCAGTGTGAGTAAAGCCACCACTGAAAACCCATAGTAAATCTCAGCCGACTGTGCAGGATGGCCGGCTAGTGCACGAGGCTGCAGGTTGGCTGAAGCTGATGCCACAAAAAATACTTCAGTGTAGTCTGGAGGTAGCTGATTGCTGGCAGAAGATAAACATTTGGGATATTCACAATACGTTTTTACAGGGATAGAATATATTTGGTTACAAAACATAAAGAATGTTTCCTCCACAGAGAATGGGAGGGAGCTGCCCCTCAAGAATGTGTCATTTGAGGATGGGGGAAGGACCTGCATTGCCTGGAGGGTCCACCCCAAGCAAGCCCTGCTGAGTGTGGACTTCTCTGCTTGAATCACCTCATTTTCCTTTAGGAAAAGATGGAGAAGGGAAGGAAGTTGGGTCTCAGTTGTGTACGTGGCAAGTAGATGCCTTGGTGTTAAATTCTCCATTAATCAGAACCAGGCATTATGAATGTTAATTTCCATCCTAAATTTTACTCATGCTGGGGTGGAGGTTAAGGCTCAGATTTATCTTGCTAAGAGCCACTTTGCTTGCCATCTATTTATGAATTTCAGGAATTAGAGCTAAAAGTTGTGATTGCAGGGCTGGCAAATGGGCTAACCAGCATCCTTTCCATTTTTGATGTTCCATTTTGAAATGGTTTATGCTCTATGTGGACTTTTTCACTGTTATATTTTTAGTAGCACTGAAAGTAGAAGTCTTTCCTGGCAAGTAGATGCTATGGCTTTTAAACTGCACTGTGTTTACGGATTGTTTTTTTAATTGTTGAAAGTAGACTAGGCACTGTATGGCACCACAATCCTAATACTGTGTTCCTTCCTTCCAAGTCTCATTGCTTCTCACTTACTTTAAGGAAAATCCTAACACAGAGGGTGTAAAATACCAGGTCCTTTTCACAAAAAACTGTTCTGATTGTGGAAGTGTATGCATTGGGCTATTTTAGCCTGATGCCATTAAAATGTTTTGAATCCTATAATTAGCTCTCCTTTTTCTAATTCTATATGCCCACCAAGTCCATTTCTGATTATCAAATGGCTTCTTGAATAGATCTGCCTGCAGGGGAGAGAATGTACTGATCGTATGATGATACCATTGCCATCTTAAAAAGAGGTGTACATTATTGTGTAATTTTATTTTATTTTATTTTATCATTATTATCTTTTTGAGACAGAATCTTGCTCTTGTTACCCAGGCTGGAGTGCAATGGCATGATCTCGGCTCACTGCAACCTCCGCCTCCCAGGTTCAAGCAATTCCCCTGCCTTAGCCTCCCTAGTAGCTGGGATTACAGACGTGCGCCACCACGCCAAGCTAATTTTTGTATTTTTAGTAGAGGCAGGGGGGTTTCACCATGTTGACCAGGCTGGTCTTGAATTCCTGACCTAGTGATCTGCCTGCCTCAGCCTCCCAAAGTGCTGGGATTATAGGCATGAGCCTCTGCACCAGCCTTGTAATTTAAGTTTTAATTTAATTTTATTTTATTTTTGGAGACAGAGTCTTGCCGAGTTGCCCAGGCTGGAGTGCAGTGGCATGATTTCGGCTCACTACAATCTCCCCTACCCAAGTTCAAGCGATTCTCATGCCTCAGCCTCCCTAGTAGCTGGGATTACAGGCGTGCACCACCACACACCCACGTAATTTTTATATATTTAGTAGAGACAGGGTTTCACCATGTTGGCCAGGCTGATCTCGAACTCCTGGCCTCAAGTGATCTACCCACCTCGATCTCCCAAAGTGCTGGGATTACAGGCGTGAGTCACTGCCCCCAGCCAAAAAAAAAAGGTGTACTTCTTATTGCAAATGAAGACTTTGGTTATTTGTTTGCATCAATCGGTCTCTGATGGCTGATGAAGATAAGTCCATTCTGGGGGCAAGATCTCTCTCAGGACTAAGGACCAGACCCCAGACACTGAGGTGAATTTACCAAAATGACCCCACTCTGGAGGGCTACTTGGTGAACAGCTTCCTTGCTACGTCTGGAAGAACCCTGTCATCCTTCAGGCTGTCAGCTTGAAACATGAATAGTTACTATTTTTTTTTTTTTTTTTTTTTTTTTGAGATGGAGTCTTGCTCTGTGGCCCAGGCTGGACTGCAGTGGCTGGATCTCAGCTCACTGCAAGCTCCTGGGTTTGGAAACAGTGACTGATAGTACCAGCTGGAGATCAGTGCAGCTGAATGAATACAGTGTCCTTTTGGGGGTACCTTAGAGATAATTGGCCCTAACTCCACCTAGCTCCAGCTACAGTTCAGGTGAGGGGAATGCAAACCCTTAAGACAATTTCTTTAACTCTACAGACTATTTTATGTAACATGGATGGAGCAGGATGGAAAATAATTAAAATAAATTCCTCTTTTAAAAATACACTTAACATAAATAAGACTAGTTCGAGTGTTGGAAAGCATTCTGGAAAAGAAAACCTGGTCATGAACCAAGTAGAAATCCCTTGGCAGCCGACGGCCCCTCCAGCTGTATTCAGTTATTGAACAGCTGTCAAAGAAAGCAACGCATTATTTGTCCATTTAGAACAATTTCAGAAAGCTGTTTTTAACCCCAGTGGTATTTTTCTGCAGTCTTCTAATCTCTGCAAAGGGTTTAAAAGATACAATAACCCATGCTTGTATCAGGCCTGAGGTTACCACCAGAGCATGAAGACACAGTGAACAAGTTCATGTGAAAGGAATTAGAACCATTAGAATTTTATTTCCTGCAGAATTTAGCACCATGGCACATAATCATATGTGGCTGTCTTGGCTCAAAGTCAGCAACAGTATCTACTATTTGTTTCTCAACTACATGACAAACAATATAAGATAAAAACCAGTGCTGTGTGTGTTCCTTGCATAACTAAAGAGTTGAAAACCACTATCAGGTGAATTTCTATCTTAAGCATTTTATCTTACAGAGCAGCTGAGACTGGGTAGTTTTATGAGCTTGTAATGATGTGAAATACAGGCAACACAGTCTTTCTTTTTGACTTAATGCTCAGACCATTTTAGTTTGGAAACCTGAGCTTTCTTTTCTGTTTTCATTAAAGGGTTTGGGCTTCTGACCAGGAACGCCAGTATTTGCATATATCACAATTTTAGGCTTAGAAAAACTCAAAATGTTTGTCTTTTGGTTTTTCTTTGTGGTTGATGTTTGCCAAAAAAGTTTTTATTTTAGCGAAAGTGTTAGAAAATTGGAAACCCACTATGTGACTGTGAAACCAGGGCATAGTTTCAGTTGTAAAAAAAAAAGCTTTCAAAAAATCTGTTTGGTGGCTTCTGAGACATGAAGTGTTTTGATACTGTGGGCTTCTCATTGTTAAGTGTTTGTAAGTATTTCAGAGAGGTGTCCTAGGAATGGGAGAGGGCAGACAGCCCACGCGAGAACACAGCTTATTTCTCAAGACCCTTGAACACAAATGTGGGTTCACTTTCAAGAAATCAAGGCCCAAGGTCTACTGGAGTTTCCAGTTAACCTGCACTTCCCTAAGCAGAAATTCTTCTGCAGGGAATTCATGTGCACCGTCTTCTCTCTTATTTAAAGCATCTAGTATTTGTGCTTTGAATATTCCAAAAAACATGTGCCGTATTATCTCGACTGTCTTTCCCAAGTAGCAAACTTGAACATATAAGGATATTCTGCTAAGTGGCTCTCTTCAATCAGGCCCCAAATGACCAGATGTCAAATAAGCCAATGTAAATGTGACAGTGATCCTGGCTTTGAATGCCAAGGTCAACACAGAATTTACCCATGTTACATCCCCATTAAACTCTTTTCAGTTACAGTACCCAGGCAGAATTTGTGTTAGACAGAGTGAAAGTCTTTCTGCTGCATAATGTTAGTACAATTGTTAAGTGAAAATTGGATGAAAGTTATTATGAGCAAACTTATTGTATGGTCTAAAATGGCCAATCTCACTTCTCAAAAGAAGACATACACCTGGCCAACAAACATGAAAAAAAATGCTTATCATTAGAGAAATGCAGATCAAAACCACAATAAGATACCATCTCATACCAGTCAGAATGGCTATTATTAAGAAGTCAAAAAATAACATGCTGGCAAGGTTGTGGAGAAAAAGGAACACTTATACACTGCTGGTGGAAATGTAAATGAGTTCAGCCACTATTGGAAAGCAATTTGGAAATTTCAGTTTGGAGATTTCTCAAAGAACTTAGAACTGCCATTCGACCTGGCAATCCCATTCCATTTATACCTAAAGGAATATAAATCATTCTGCCATAAAGACACATGTATGCATATGTTCATCGCAGCACTATTCACAATAGCAAAAATGTGAAATCATCTTAGATGCCCATCAAACAGTGGACTGGAAGAAGACAATGTGGTACATGTATGCCATGGAATACTATGCAGCCATAAAAAAGAATGAAATCATGTGCTTTGCAGCAACATGGATCAACTGGAAGCCATTATCCTAAGTGCATTAATGCAGGACCAGGAAGCCAAATACCACATGTTCTCACTTATAAGTGGGAGCTAAACACAGAGTACACATGAACACAAAGAAGGGAACACACCAGGACCGACTTGAGAGTACAGGGTGGGAGGAGGGTGAGGATAGAAATACTACCCCTTAGGGACTATGCTCATTACCTGGGTGACAAAATAACTGTACACTAAATTCCCAGGACATGCAATTTACTCATGTAACATGCAATTTACTCAGTCACAAACCCCTGAAGCTAAAATAACAATTGGAAAGAAATAAAAATTTAAAAAGTCAATCTAATTTTTGAATATTTTATATTATAGATAAGTGTTTTTACCTGATGTTCTTATTAAAAGAGTTACAGATGGAGAAGAGTTTTACAAAATCTTTTATACGTGTTCTGTCCCTTCCTTGAGTTCTTGAATGAAGGGATTGTGTCTGTTTTTGTTGGTTCCTCCACCTCCACCCGATTTTTGAGAAGATCTGGGTTCAAAATCCCTGGACAGACCAGGCGCGATGGCTCATGCCTGTAATCCCAGCACTTTGGGAGGCCAAGGTGGGCAGACCACCTGAGGTCAGGAGTTCGAGACCAGCCCAGCCAACACGGTGAAACCCCATCTCTACAAAATAGACAAAAATTAGCTGGCTGTGTTTGCACATGGCTGTAATTCTAGCTACTCAGGAGGCTGAGACACGAGAATCTCTTGAACCTGGACATGGAGGTTGCAGTGAGCCAAGATCATGCCACTACACTCCAGCCTGGACAATAGGGTGAGACTCCATGTTAAAAGATAAAAATTAAAAAAAATCCCTGGACACTTTTTCTTTCTTTTATCCCTCACCCCCATCCCATCCTTCCCTCTGAGTCCCCAAAGTCCATTGTATCTTTCTTATGCCTTTGTGTCCTCATAGCTTGGCTCCCACCTGGCCACTTCCTACTTGGGGAAGGAGGAGACGTATCATTTTTCTTCTCTGGTGAGCGTGGACTTTTCTGCTGGAATGAACAACCGATGGAAAAAGAGGTGGACATCCCATGACTCAGTTGAAAGATCGTCACCTCCACAGGCATGCTGTAGAAACGGACATATGTGCCGTGTCTCCTTTCTACCCTGTGGAGTCAGCCTGTATCCCTCCAGACATATCACCTGCAACTCAACATTCCTGGTTATTCTCTGAGCACACTGATGGCCTCCTGTAGAGCGAAGTATGGAAGGCAGTGGATGTCACACTGGTGACTTTGTGGTCTTCTTGACGTTCTTCTACTCCTTTGGTCCTTTGGTTTATAAAGTGTTTATAAACCCTCTTGGAACTATGAGCAGGCCTGAGTTTCCCTCTTGTGACTCTAAGGATCAGGATGTCACAACTTTGCCAGTAACAGCATGGAACTGCCTCATCTTCTGCTGTAGTGAGAGAGGCACAGGTATGATCCCAAAATAGTGAGGGTCTCCACATCTCTAGTATCTAGGCTAGGGTGCTGTGCTCCGTTGACAGCCCCGTGTCTAGAGACCTATAAGGTCTTAAAGGGAGGGGATGAGAATTAAAATATTAAACGCACTTGAAAGGGAGGAAATAGAATTAAACACACTCTAACAGAGGAAGCATGAGACTGCACACACCTCCAGCTCTTAAAAATAACTGACCTACGTACTGATGGGAACCAGCTCCAGCATTTGGTAGGGGATTTGGCCCAAGATTCCTGTCACCCGGGGTCCAAAAGGGAGCATCTTAGAGGACACAGCCTACTTGGAGGAAGGCAAATGCATTTCTCTGCAAGAGGCCGAAGTTGATTGCCTTTTTCGCTTTAGACTTACCGCACGCAGATAAGTAACCAGCTTCGTGACCCGTTCCCGGTGCAGCAGTGGGACTGATCACTGAGCTCAGTAGCTGTTCCCTTCCGGGAAGGACCAAGCAGAACTTCAGCTCCACCCAGGAGGATTCCTGAATCTCTGGCTCCTGAAGAATCTCTGGCTCCTGCTCTTCTTCCTAACACCACAGCTCATCACGCCCCTCTCCTGCTGGTCACATTTCAGCTCTCTTTATTGCCAAGACCATGTGGCTCCAGAATTTTGTGATTGCATACCTCTAGTGATAATATTGAGTGTGAGGCCAGGTGCGGGGGCTCACCCCATAATGCTAGCATTTTGGGAAGGCAGGCGGGAGGATCTTGAGCCCAAGAGTTCCAGACCAACCTGGGCAACATAGTGAGACCCCCCCCATCTCTGCAAAAGAATGTTTTAAAAATTAGCCAGGTGTGGTAGCACATGCTTGTAGTCCCAGCTACTCAGGAGGCTGAGGCAGGAGAATTGGTTGAGCCCAGGAGATGGAGGCTGCAGTAAGCCATGATCGTGCCACTGCACTCCAGCCTGGGCAACAGAGCAGGACCCTGTCTCAAAAAATAAATGAATGCATGAATAAATAATAAATAAAATTGAGCATGGACCCTAGTGGGTATATATTTATGAATTACATGATGCCAGATGTGTCTGTATAAAATATCAGTGCAGGCTGGGTACAGTAGCTCATGCCTGTAATCCCAGCATTTTGGGAGGCTGAGGCGGATGGATCACAAGGTCAGAAGTTTGAGACCAGCCTGGACAATATGGTGAAACCCCGTCTCTACTAAAAATACAAAAATTAGCTGGGTATGGTGGTGCATGCCTGTAATCCCAGCTAGTAGGGAGGATGAGGCAGGAAAATCGCTTGAACCTGGTAGGTGGAGGTCACAGGAGCCAAGATCATGCCACTGCACTCCAGTCTGGGTGACAGAGCAAGTCTCCATCTTGAATAAAATAAAATAAAATAAATAAAATAAAATAAAATGAAATAAAATAAAATAAAAAAAAAACAGCACAACCAGACCTCATTTTTAGATAGCAATGTTTATAAGTAGTTTTATGCTTCATGTTAGTGACCCCAGGCCTGTAGGATAAAACCAGCCCTTATCTGTGGCATTCAAGTCTCTAAAGCTGAATGCGACCCCTGCCTCTCTCCGGTCATGACTTCCTGGCCCTGCCTTTCCTCAGTGTCTGCACATCTTGCTTCCAACATACGCCTTTCTGCATCTCTTTTCTTTGTCTGACGGCCCCTCCCTGCATCCTGTTTCCGTGACTGGGAAAGGCCTATATTTTTTTCCTGCACAACTGTTGCCACCTTGTCATTTTTTTTTTCTTCTCCCAGAGGAGCTCTATCTGGGAAGCTCTCCTACTAGACAGAGCGGGGCAGCTCCAGCGCTGGTCAACTCTTCAGTCCTTGCATCACCCGGACCCACTGTGGGGCTGCAGATGAGGAGAACTGTCTTCTCTTTTTACATTGTGCTGGAGGATGCATAAGTCTGTCTGTGGAATACATCTTTTAAAGTAAAACTGCTTGTCAAAGCACATGTGCGTTGGTGACTTTGGTGATGGTTGTTGCCAGATTTCCCCGCAGAGGGGCCATTCACACTTGTATTCCTACCGGGAGTGAACGTCGAATGCCCGTTTTGCCACAGTTATGCCAACACGGTATATTATCCAACGTTTGGATTTCTGCCAGTCAGGTAAGAACCTGGCATCTCACCTTTGAGATCAGAAACTGGGATTTCTGGGATTCCACCTGGGCTTTCCTGCTTATTGAAAGGCAAGCACAAAAGTTATTGGATGGAGGTGTCCTGTGCATTCTATCCTCACTATGTCAGCATCTTGGAAGGTCTGGAGCCTGCAGACTGGAATGGTTTCTTAGAACCAGGGTAGCCAGACACATGGACTCACCCCAGGATTGCTCTCCTACGAGCAGGGTCCCACAAAGCCTGTCACCTGACAGTTGTTGACTTTACTATGCGGGATGCCACAGAACAAACACGCAGCGTGAATGGCCCGGTGAGAGATGAAGGCCACGCGCTGCCCTCCTAGGGCACCACCCCTGGTGCATCTCAAGCATTCCAGAGGCAGTCTGACACTCTAAACAGAAAATATAACTGCTCAGCAAACCCAGAAATCCCAGTCGTTCAAATAAGATAAACCATCGTGCACAAGGGTCCTTGTTGTAAACTTAAGAGTAATGAAAACCTGGAAACAACTTGTGAGTTCAAAATAGGGAATAATTATATGACCTATCTGTAAGATGAAAGGGTAAGTTATCTGTAACGTGAGGTTTAGTGACCAGGGAAAATAATTACATGCTAAAGTGAAGTTAAAACTGTAAAAATATATATGTAACATAACCTCCCTGCTAGGTAAAGAAAAATTTGCACAAAAACATACCTGGGGGAAATATACTAAGATGTTAGGTTTAGTGGCTTCTGGGAGCTAGGGTTGTGTATTTGGGATTACATTTTTCTTTCTGTTTCTTTTTATTTTTTCTGTATTTTCTACCTTATATTGATAGTCAGGGGACAAGGGCAAGGGGAAAGAGGTAAAAATCACACACCTCTCCAGCCCCTCCTTGTCTCCAATAAAGAGGACATTAGAGCTTCTTAAGGTCTGAGCTTGGGACTAGGGAGTTGGGGGGACACCAGCTGAGTCCCAGGGAGGTAAGGCGATGGCTTGCTAGCATGATCAAGGTTTCTGTGATCTTGATTAGTGAGAATATAGTAAATTCTTTGGGTTGAAGAAATTTGCTGAGACCTTTTTGAGTAAGTATTTGCCCAGATGCAAGTGCTAAGTCTGTTAGAAGAAGGGTTTAATGTGGTATTGAAAGGTGATTCTCCAGGCTGCTGTCACAAGCACCCTCTACAGCAGAGAAATTGTCATTGAGAAGGAAGCTCAGCCATTTCTCATAATAACGATGATGAGAACAACAGCCCACACTGTGAAAGGCTAGCCACGGGCCTGCACAGATGTGAATGTTCCACACATATCAAACCGCACAACTAACATTCAAAGTACAGTGTTCTCGATATTAATACTCAACCCGTTTTGCAGATGGGAGAAACCAAAACAAAGGAAGAGGAGATAACTTGCGCCCATCACAGCCAGGACATGACAGAACAGCTTGGCTCCAGAGTGGAACCACTCTGCCTTTCCATGTTAGATGGATCCAAGGACAGGCGGAAATGTCTGTCTTCATTGTGGTAGGGATTACACAGGTGTATATGTGTGTCCAACTTCATTAAACTGTATACTTCATTAAAATGGATGGACTTTAGTATGTCTAAATTATACCTCAATGAGGTTGGTTTTAAAAAATAAGAAAAAGGCCTGAGGGTGACCTTTTCCCAAATTCCGAACTGGAGTCTGAGATTGTACCATTCTGATGTGAGGAAAGGCAAGGCCCAGCTAAAACTCAGTCACCCATCCTGGAGGAACCGGAGAGACAGGGCGCCCAGACAGCACCGACCAGCCCCCTCTCTGCAGCCGCAGGCCAGGCTGGGGTGGCAGGGGTGCTGGCTTGGGAGTTGCTCCTGGGCTCATGCAAAGTGACAGGAATGTGGCAGCGGATGCTCCCTGACCCCCCCACCTGGGCATGCCAGGAATGTGTGCCATTTCGGGGTTGGCATCTTTGGAGTTGGGATGAAATGCCTTGATCTGCCCCAGCAAACAAGAAGAGTGCTGGAGTCCTGGAACTCTTTCCCCCGAAACAATGGGATGCAGAAAACTGCAGCATCCCATTATTTGTTCCTGTCACACAAGGAAATGCAGAGCCCAGGCCAGAATGGAAATCAGGAGTCAGCTTGCTTCATCGAGAACACCTCGGTCCCAATTTTAGGTCAGGCCAGGGGTATTGGACAGCTTGGCCAGATGGACTCAGTAATCCGTGTTCCTTATACAAAGGGCTTAATTCACACCCCAGGCAAATGACAGTCTTCCCTGTATGGCCAGCCTCAAAAAGACATAGAAATAGTTAAAACCGCCAAAGTTAAGATCTGCAAGTGCCTAGGGTCTACTGTGTTTGAGAATTGGATATTTGGTCAGTCCGATTGTTTAATAAGAGCTCTAAAACATGCCACATGGAGATTTCGTTTTTTGCTAGGAATGTTAAGATCTCAGCGGCGATGGTGACGTGCATTCAGCCCTTTGTTATAATAACACACGACGTGGCCTCCTATTTTGAAATCCTTTTCCAGTTGTAGGGTGACGGCTTATCCTACCAGATACTGCATGACCAGACGCTTGGCGTGCCACACTTCACATTATGGGGTTCTGGCAGTGGAAACTGACTGGGGAGGCACAGTGTCAACAGGAAATATCTGCCAGCAACACAGAAAAGGCTTCAGGAAAGATAACAGGAGGAGAGGCCAGATCCCGTCGTTGCCTTGCACTGTGCAGACCGAGGAAGTGGGGAGTGATTCCGCCTTGTACGGAGCATGTGGATTCCCACGAAGTTCTCTTCTGTCCTGGCAGGAAACAGATCAACCTTCGCCTAGGGAAGGTGGAGGCTTGCTTTTCTCTGATCACACTCTCTTGCAAATCTTAAAGCAGTTTCCATAAACATATTTTATTTCTTCCAAATTAAGGATGACAACGTGAACGGTGAATGGCATTATTCACCGTGGGGAGCTGTTTTCCTTCACCCTCGGGATGTTTATGTATGCCCCTCCATTTTCTTCGGCATTTGGATGTGATTTCTTATGAAAGACTTGGGAATCTGCAAAAACTCACAAGTTAGAAACCTACCAGTGCTCTGATCTCTCCTGCATTTTAAAAGTGGTCAATTGCTTAATTGTAAGAAAGTTGGCTTGTTACAGTGTCTCTAATTGATTTAAAGGCAGTCCATGGTTTATATGTTTTCATCTTCAGGTTCTTTCTAGGCTGGTTCTTTAGGAGGAAGATTAAGTGTTAATCTTGGACCCTTGGTACCAGAGTTAAGACAACGAGGACAGAGAAGTTCCAAGAGGGAAAATTTTAGGTCAAGGAAAGAAAGGATTTTCTAATATCCAGAGCCATACAGGCATGGAATGGGCTGGCTGCCCAGGGCTGGGAAGTGAGTGGCAAACTCTGAAAGCATTTCAGCCACCAGTGCTGGAGTTTTTCCTCCTGAGGCTGCTGGGCCCTGGGAAAGGAGGTTTACTGCTGCAAAGCAGCATGGAGGGGTATTCCTGCGGGTCAGAGTGGGAATTCCCGGTGTGTTTCCACGGAGGTGGAATCGTGCTCCCATCCGGTGCCATGGGACTCTACATGTCTCTGGAGCTGGTTTCTGGGCCAGTGCTTTGTTCCTGGCACACAGGGAGATGCAGAGCCCAGGCCAGAATGGAAATCAGGGCTCTGCTTGCTTCATCAAGAACATCTCGCTCAAAAGTAGAGTATAAAAAAGTGCAAGACCAGGCACAGTGGCTCAACCCTGTAATCCCAGCACTTTGGAAGTAGAGCAAGCTCTACTTTTACTTAGTGTCAGCATAGCATTTTATCTTTAAAGGGTTCAGAGGCTTAAAAAATATTGGAAAGCTCCCCACCAGAGCAGCAGGCTCGTTTGGAGTTCAGCAGTGAGTGAGCAACAGAGCTTTAGACTCAGAGTGGCAGTCCAAGTGAGCATACCCTTGCTGCTTTGTTTGGAACTTGAAGAGGCCGAGGTGGGTGGATCACCTGAGGTCAGGAGTTCGAGACCAGCCTGGCCAACATGGTGAAACCCCCATCTCTACTAAAAATAAAAAACCAGGTGTGGTGGTGGGCACCTGTAATCCCAGCTACTTGGGAGGCTGAGGCGGGAGAATCGCTTAAACCTGGGAGGTGGAGTTTGCAGTGAGTCAAGATTGCACCACTGCACTCCAGCCTGGGCAACAAGAGCAAAATATCGTCTCAAAAAAAAAAAAAAAAAAAATTGCTGAACTCAGTAGTTGATTTACATTCCGGTGCCAAAGTTTTAAAAAGAGTAACGAACAGTTCAGTTTGCAGCCAGACACCTCTGTGAACCACAGTCTGAGCTGCACAGCCCTGGGGGTATGGAGGACGGGAGAGGTCCCTGAGAATGTGGAGCCCTCCGAGGCTTGTGCATACCCCCAATGTTGCCCCACTGGCTCTAACCAGAGCAAGCTCTACTTTTACTTAGTGTCAGCATAACATTTTATCTTTAAAGGGTTCAGAGGCTTAAAAAATATTGGAAAGCTGCCCACCAGAGCAGCAGACTCGTTTTGGAGTTCAGCGGCGAGCGAGCAACAGGGCTTTAGACTCAGAATGACAGTTGGAGGGGGCAGCATCCCCTCCATTTCCAACCTTGCTGCTTTGTTTAGAACTTGAAGCATGTTTTCTTTCCTATTCTTCTTTCAAACTAACTTTTATAGGCAGGGGGCTTTTGATCCTCTCTTTCGATGACCCGATCTGGTCAGATTCAAAAGGCGGTGCCTGGAACGTGAATGGGAGGCAGCCATGGTATAACAGGAAGTGCACAAGCTTTAGAAGATGCACGCTTGAATCTCAGCTCTGCTGGGTGCCAGCTGGGTGCCATGGGCAGGTCACTCACCTTCTCCGAGCCGGTTTCCTTGTCTTTAAAAATGGGGCTAATCTCACATACCTCACTGTAACAGTAAATAATCACATAATATACGTGAGCAACATTCACATGTAGGATGAGGCCTTCAGTTTCACGGACACCTTGGACTAGCACCGTCTAAGCATCATTTTTCTTAGAGCTGTTGGCAAAGCCATACTGACTGTGAATGAGAGAAAATACCCTGTCACATGCATAGAAAAGGCTAGGCAGAGGAGAATTTTCCTTTCTCTCCCGGGCCTTGGAGGCTTCTGTTCTTCCAGGGGGAAAACATGATGCCGCCTTCTTTATCTTGAGAGCAACCACCTCCCACTCTATGCCTCCCAGGTGGGGTGGGGCGGCTTACTAGGGGACTGTGGGTCAGGAAGAAACCAGGGACTGCATTTCCTACTAAGCCACTCAGAAGAATGCTGTAGAGCTTGTTTAGGGGGAAATCCCAGGATATATGGAGATAAAGCTAAATTTATTTCTCATTTTTAATGCCGGGAGAGCGATCCGATCTGTTTGAAGGAAACAAAAGCATTTACCCAGGGAAGGCAAACGTTACTTCCTGCAGAGTAGAGCCTTCCAATGCCATTCCCTACCTTTGCAGCAAGTGGGTCAAAAATAACTACAAGGGAATATAGGCTTAATTTTTTTTCTCCTATCTTCTTCCTCCCCTCTAATTCATTGAAATGTCAAATGCAAAAATAGACAATCTTGCAACAAATACTTCGAGAATATACCCATGCTGCAGAAAGCATGTGCTTGTAAAGATACAGAATCCTGCCCAGTCTCTGCAAACAGAAATGCTTAGACCCTGAGTGTAAAATAAGTGGCCTGTTTTTTCTTTTTAAAGGCAACAACTGTAAATGTGTATTGTTTGAGGCATGGGAGCAGCAGCCTGTGGGTGGGCCTGTCAGGCTGTAACTGCATTAAGAGCAGGGATAAGGCTCGGAACAGAGGTACGCCCCAGCAGCCCATCATTCCAGCAGTCCTAGGTTCCCTGTATCTCTTACTGGCCTGGACTCAGCCCCTCCTGGAGGGCTTTGTCTTCCCAGTCTTGCTCCAAGAACCACCTGCTTGGGGTCCATCCTGCCACAGAGCTGCTTTCCAGCTACAGAGAGATGGAAAGGGAAGGAGGAGACCCTCTGGAGGCTTCAGGCTTAAACCCAATGGGTCTTTTTTTTTTTTTTTTCAGACAGAGTCTCACTCTGTCACTCACTGCATCCTCTGCTTCCCAGGTTCAAACAGTTATCCTGCCTCAGCCCCCCGAGTAGCTGGGACTACAGGCACGCGCCACCACGCCTGGCTCATTTTTTAGTATTTGTAGTAGAGATGGGGTTTCACCATGTTGGCCAGTCTGGTCTCAAACTCCTGACCTCAAGTGTTCCTCCTGCCTCGGCCTTGCAGAGTGCTGAGATTACAGGCGTGAGCCACTGCGCCCAGCCCCAGTGGGTCTTTATACTAGAAGGAGTTTTCATTTTAAAGACAGGTCAGTTGGAGAGAACATTTGGTGTTGGGTTGCAGAACAGGTTAGGCTGTGGGAAAGGGGCCAGGCTGGTCACGGTACTCTGCATTCAAGGCAGTGGGTCACAAGACCAGACCGGTTTGCATCTCAGCTCTGCCATTTGTAGGGCATGTTTAACCTTCTTAGGTCACCCTTTCCTTTACAACAACCACAGGTATTACCTGCTGTAACCTGTGTCACGACATTACTATTAAGATCAAATGAGAGAAACCATGTGATGATTTATTGGAAACTAGATTATCTCGTACATATATAAGATGTGGTTTGGGGATTTAAAAATTTTTTTTCGTTCCTCTTACCCACCAAATTCCTCCTTCACCAAACACTTTCCCCCAGTCTGCACCCGCCCCCACACATGCATCGCAACAGAAACTGGAAACTGGCCATTCTTTTATATATTGGGTTTTTCAAGGCCAGAAAGAAAATTTAACCGTCAAGTATCACTGGCTAGTCAAGCCAACTCTTTTACTTTTAGGCTAGTGCGTCCTACACCCAAAGACGACTTGTATTTGTTACTCAACAACAAATACCAGAGACCTACAAACATTAAGAGATTAGAGGTTAGAAATTAAACATACCTTTTGTGTTCTTTCCTCCTAATTGAACATTTTACCCAATCACTAAGCAAAAATAATTTAACTATCACTGAAAGTTTGCTGTGTTTAAATATTAGCAGCACAGATAAATATTACCTGTGATTTTAATTCATTTGTTTTTCACATTGGAGAAAAGAAGGCATAAAAAATGCAGATTTCCTGCAAGTCCTCAGGAAAGTCTTTAGAAGTTAGGTGGGATTAGATTCTTCCCCTCCAAATACTTCGTTTTCTTTGTAGATTCAAGTTCACATGCTATTGAGTATTTCATTTTAAATGTGGGCAGTTGTCAGCCAAGACTTTGAATGCTGTGGTTTGCTTTACATAGCTTTTAAATCATGAGTTGTGAGCCAATGTTCAGCTCATTGGTTATTTCAGTAAATATGTGCATTAAAAAAATAATATAAACTTGCCCAGGCACAGTGGTTTACGCCTGAATCCTAACACTGGGACGCCAAGGCAGGAGGATTGCATGAGACCAGGCATTCAAGACCAGCCTGGGCAACATAGAGAGACCCCATCTCTATAAAAAATAAAAATAACAACCAGACATGGTAGTGTGTGCATATAGTCCCAGCAACTCGGGAGGCTGAGGTGGGAGAATCGCTTGAGCCTGGGAGGCCGAGGCCTCAGTGAGCCATGGTCATGCCCTTGCACTCCAGCCTGGGCAACAGAATAATGCCCTCTCTCAGAAATAATAATGAGTTAAATTTGGTTTCTGCTTGTTCCTAATTTGTATTATGTTTAAGTTCATATTTATATTATATACATCCATTAATTTATTGCTTACAGATTACATAATAAATGAGCAAGAAAGCTGAATATTGAAAATACAAAGTAGGACTAGGTTTGCAATAAGGAATAGTTGTTTGTGCTAAGATTATATTAGGTTTTTTAAGTTGTAGAAATAACAATTTATGGAAATATTGATTAAAATAGGCTTAGTCAACTGGGTGCAGTGTCTCACATCTGTAATCCCAGCACATTGACAGGCTGAGGCAGGTGGATCACATGAGGTCAGGAGTTCGAGACCAGCCTGGCCAACATGGTGAAACCCCCATCTTTACTGAAAATGCAAAAATTTGTTGGCTGTGGTGTCTGCTCCTCGATTACTGCTTGTGATGACCTAAATGTAGCTTTGCAACCCTTCAGGTTTAAAAAGGAAGTAAAATGATCAGTGCTGTAAAAACAAACCCTAATACCCACTAATGCTTGGAGTGGAAAACCCTCAGATTCTGCTTCTTGGAAGGCTGGACCCATGTGGCATACGCTAGAATGACATGGACTTTTTTTGGTTTTTGGGGTTTGTTTTTTTTTTTTTTTTGAGACAGAGTGTCGCTCTTGTTGCCCAGACTGGAGTGCAGTGGCGCAATGTGCACTTGGGAGGCTGAGACAGGAGAACTGCTTGAACCCGCGAGGTGGAGGTTTCAGTGAGCCAAAATCATGCCACTGTACTCCAGCCTAGACAATGGAGCAAGACTCCATTCAAAAAATAATAGAAATAAAATAAAATAGAGTTTGTCAAGATAAGATATCCGAGCTATTCAGTATCTTTAAAAACTTTCTGCTTTTGAAAACTCAATGTTAGCAGATGTTTGTCTATTTACAAGATTTCCTTTTGTAACCTCCCCCTAGCATTTATTAATTTTCACAAAGAGGTAGTAATTTTGCTTTTGCTTTCTGGCATTAGAGTATATGCCCTTCCTAAGTAAATCCTATGTACTCTGATTGTATACTTGCAAGTGGGGTATAATGTGTTGTAGTTGGATTGTGTGCCTGACAACCACTGATTTTGAAAGACGGATGTTAATCTGGACAGCATGAGAGTGACAATGTTGTTTAACATTTCCTAATGAAAGTAAAATTTTTCTGAGCCCGGTGGCTGATGCCTGTAATCCCAACACTTTGAGAGCCGAGGTGGATTACTTGAGGCCAGGAGGTTAAGACCAGCATGGGCAACATGGCTGGACCTCATCTCTACAAAAAAATTAAAAAATAAAAAATGAGCCCAGTATGGTGGCATGTGCCTTTGGTCCCAGTTACTTGGGAGGCTGAGGTAGGAGGATCGCTTGAGCCCAAGAATTCGAGGCTGCAGTGAGCTATAGCCACTATACTGCAGCCTGGAAAACAGAACAAAACCCTGTCTCAAAAAAATAAAAAAGGTTTTAATTCCCCACATTGCCTCTGTGCTCCTAAATAAGACTTATTGGTTGGTTGATTAGAAAGGAAACATCACAGTATTGGAAGAATATACTCACGGTTTTGTGATGGTAGAATTGTTTTGAGATCTTCTTCAAGTCGCTTTGTTTATTTGTTTGTTTGGAGACGGAGTTTCGCTCTTGTTGCCCAGGCTGGAGTGCAGTGGTGTAATCTTGGCTCGCTCGATTCTACTGCCTCAACCTCCTGAGTAGCTGGGATTACAGAAGCCTTTCACCACGCCTGGCTAATTTTTTGTATTTTTAGTAGAGATGGTGTTTCACCATGTTGGCCAGGCTGGTCTCGAACTCCTGCCCTCAGGTGATCCACCCGCCTCAACCTCCTAAAGTGCAGGGATTACAGGCGTGAGCCACCGCGCCCGGCCTCAAGTCACTTTCTACTGTAAGATGAAATCTTCACTATTTAATCCTGTATATGGCCTGTTAGGGCAGCCTGTTAGAATCTCATCTGTGTCATGTCAGGGTTGCAGGTTCAGCCTCCATATGGCCTGTGTATATGACATGCAGTTGCACCCTGCAAGCAAATGGGAATTTGCAGCGTTTGTGTGGATTCCAACTTTCTGAAAAACAAGTCAAGGTATTTGCCCTCTTGCTGGTGGGCCGATGGTGTCATCCTCATGTTCCTGGGTCAGCACATGGAAGCAGGAAATAAGGTCACCCAACAGAGAGCCTTTCGACAGTACCCTGGATCTAAGTGGATATCCACACCTGTGAACTGCAGTGACCGAAAGCCCTGGAGAGGGTTCCTTGTCTCCGGAATCACTGAGTGTTTTTGAAAGGCATGTGGCATGATGGAAAGCCATGCTCTAGGAAGCTTGGTCTGGCGGGAGCGTTAGTCATGATGGGTGTCAGCTGGACTTAGTTCTGGTGAGAAGGTGGATAGGACCTAACCGAGCAGAAGAAAAAGAACCTGGATGGAACTGCTGCTTCTCCGGGTGCAGATAGTTGTGCTTAAGATGTGGCTTTCAGCCACTGCCCTCATTTATATTTTTGGGGGGTCATCCTTGAGACTCTTCACCTTAAATCTGATGGTCATGATCCTTGAGATTCTTCACCTTAAATCTGATGGTAGTGACTGTCCATTGAAAAAGAATGGCTATGCCAGGCACAGTGGCTCACACCTGTAATCCCAGCACTCCCAAAGAGGCTGAGGCGGGTGGATCACCTGTGGTCAGGAGTTTGAGACCAGCCTGGCCAATATGGTGAAACCTCGTCTCTACTAAAAATACAAAAAATTAGCCAGGTGTGGTGGGGCATGCCTGTAGTCCCAGCTACTTGGGAGACTGAGGCAGGAGAATCGCTTGTACCCAGGAGGCAGAGGTGACAGTGAGCCGAGATCGTGCCACTGCACTACAGCCTGGGTGACAGAGCAAGACTGTCAAAAAAAAAAAAAAAAAAAAAAAAAGAATGGCTAATCCTAAAAGGGTTAAATAAATTACATTGATACTGATGACAATGATATAAGAATTTTTCCTCTGCAGAATTTAAATATTTTAATTTGACTTTTTCAAAGAAGAACCCCAAATACTTTACCTGTCATAACCTCAGTGAAACACCTGAATTGAAATCTGAAATTTAAAATCTTCTCAATCACGTTAGTCAGATAAATGCACATCTGAATGTGAAGATGGAGGCCTGCCCCAGCAAGAAACATACAGTCAAGTTGCACACGAGCCCCATGCCCGTGATACATTTATCACGGTATCCATGGATTGTGCTCTATTTGTACAATTACTTTGCATGGTCATGTCCGTGCCATCAGACCCCGTTCTGATGATATTTTGGGGGCAGTTACACTAAGATCTCTGCCCAGGCCGCTCTCCTCACCTGTGTTGAGAGAGGATCTGAAGTTTGAAGTTAGTCTTCCTCCTATGTCTGTCCCCGTGTCCACGCACAGGCGCATAGGCACCAGCAAGCCTTTCTCTGATTTTAGGGCTGGACTTCCACCATGGTTCACCCCATAGTGTCCTTCTGTGGCAGTTCAATTTGCATATTGGATGTACAATTGATCACTTCCCTGCTCAAAAATCTTCAGTGAATTTTTGCTGTCCAAAATCTGAAATGTTTCATTCACTCTTCCTATCCTTTTTATTAGACAGATCTTGCTCTGTCACCCAGGCTGGAGTACAGTGATGTGATCACTTCTCACTGCAGCCTCAAACTTCTGGCCTCAAGCCATTTTCCCTCCTCAGCCTCCTGAGTAACTGGGACTACAGGCATGCACACCACACCAGGCTAAACTTTTAATTTTATGTAAAGACAAGGTCTCACCCAGGTTGGTCTTGAACTCCTGGCATCAAGCGATCGATCCTCCCGCTCAGTCTCCTGAGTTACTGGGATTATAGGCGTGAGCCACAGCACCCAGCCCTCCATTCGTTTCTTTTATAGACATTATAGAGTCGGGAAGGTGACTTGAGAGGTTCATCACGTCTGATACTGAGTCTTTTATTGTGCTTACCTAACCAGACATTGTCTCTCTCTGGACAAATATTTTCTGTGATCTAGAATGTACTGTTTATTCATGCAACCTAAACTTTTACAAAGCTCTTCCTTGCAGCAAGTATAAATAAAACTAGTTTTGCACCAGTACTTTGTTCATGGCGTATCTTCACCAAGAAAACCTCCAGTCATCTACTATTTTAAATTACAAGTTTTATTATTATTCAGGTGTGGTGAGGCCAACAGACCAGTAGAGGATGGGCAGCTATGGAGAAGATAGTTACTTGGCCGGACACTATTGCTCACGCCTGTAATCCCAGCACTTTGGGAGGCTGAGGCAGGTGGATCACTAGAGGTCAGGAGTTTGAGACCAGCCTGGCCAACATGGGAAACCCCATCTCTGCTAAATACAAAACTTAGCCAGGTGTGGTGACTCACGCCTGTAGTCCCGGCTACTTGGGAGGCTGAGGCAGGAGAATCACTGGAACCTGGAAGGCAGAGGTTACAGTGAGCCGAGATTGCACCACTGCAGTCCAGCCTGGGCAACAGAGCGAGATGCTGAAGAGAGAAAAAGAAAGAGAGAGAGAGAAGTTAAAAGAAAAGAAAAGTTACCCACAGTTCCCACGAGGAGGGCTACACCATACCAGGCAGGGCCACACAGAGAAACACCAGGCCCACCCAGGTGGCCAAGGGAGCAGGAGAAAATGTGGGCAGGGCCCTTTGTTGAGGTTTTCTCAGGAAGGAATGGACGAGGCAGGGTATGCGGCCGCGGCAGGTTCAGGGTTGGCTTAATTTGACTAATTGTGATGGGTTCTGGGGCACAGGAGCTCACTCCAGTTGCCTGGTACCTGGCCCTGGGGTGATCAGGGCAGGGAAGGGTGGACTGGAATATAACAGCCCCTAGGGGATGTGGCTGGGGTGTGGGCTCTGGATTGACAGGCTGCAGCTGAAAGTCATGCTCACGGAGCAGTAGTTTACGATCTCCAGGAACTAGTGATGGGAGGGGTAGTCCCTATATGCCCAGCAAAGCTCTGAGATGTCAAAGCATCAAAATTAGAGAACACAAAGACACAGTTAATACACCTACTCCCCCTGACAGTCCCATCTCAGTTATGAGTAGCTACATAACCTTGAAGGAAAACCTCAAGTTCCTCATCTTGCAGAATGAAGGGTTGAGGATTATAGCACATCCGAAAGCCCGTTGTTTCATGCTTTGGGGAGAAAGCCTCTGACACTTTCTGCAACTTTTTCTCCATTGCCAGTCTCTTTGGGTTTGTTCCACTGGGAAGATGCACCATCACCCCGGGGGAATCGTCCTGTCCCTGCATGCCTGTGGCATGAACGACACTTTCTCGATGTGGCTCCTGCACAAGGAGGGCAGGTCAGCAACGGGCCATCCTAGGACTTGACTTAATCTCTTTCATACGTAGACTTTTCTGCCGACGCTTGTACTCCTAACTCCTTTGACTGATGGGCACTCTTGGGCATGTCATCATTGACCCTGCACCTCTCCTAACTTCAGTTCTTGGTCTGAGCCAAGTGATTATTTGGTACAATATATACGTCTGTGACCCATTTGGCAGGTGACATTTAAGAACACCAGTGTGAAGGATAATTGAAAATAGCATCAACTTGCAAGTGTAAGACAAAATATGGTAGAGCCTCTGTGCTGCCACTTGGAAAAACAGCTTTCCATTGTCTGTTACAGCATTATGAATTGAGATGGCAGTGAAGGGGTGGCTGGAACTCTTATTTCTCCAGGCAAGAGAGGGAAATCCAGTCCCTTGTATTGATGTCGCTGCCTGGACATGAGCTATAAAGGTTAAAAGACGAAAGGTTGCTCCATTTGACACGAACTAAGAGCCATTCTAGAAACTTAAACTGTGTGGAAAATACTGTATGCTGATATTCGCTGTGGAAAAAAATCACCAAGAACAGTGCTGCACTGTTCAGAATAGTTAAATTTTATCCCCCCATAGATAAAGCAGGAAATTTCAATTGTGTGTGGTTTTAAAGTTCTTAGAAAACTCCTATAAATTATAAAAATAATTATAAAAACTCCTATAAATTATAAAAATATTTCATAAATTTCATAAATATTGAGGTAAATCAGGACTTTATTTATTTATTTATTTATTTATTTATTTATTTATTTATTTTGAGATGGAGCTTTGCTCTTGTCACCCAGGCTGGAGTGCAGTGGCACGATCTTGGCTCACTGCAACCTCCACCTCCTGGGTTCAAGCGATTCTCTTGCCTCAGCCTCCAAAGTAGCTGGGATTACAGGTACCTGCCACCATGCCTGGCTAATTTTTGTATTTTTAGTAGAGACGGGGTTTCACCATATTGGCCAGGCTGGACTCAAACTCCTGACCTCAGGTGATCCACCTGCCTTGGCCTCCCAAAGTGCTGGGATTATAGGTGTGAGCCACCATGCCTGACCTTAATCAGGACATTGTAAGGTTTCATGACTTGTAGGCGTCAGCAGAGTTTACCATGCTTTACCATTAATACAGAATTTGTTCAATCAGACGTAGAAAGCAGAAATGGTGTTTCACTAAACACATGCACATTTTTGAATGTTAAATGAGTGGCAACTGGAAACCTAATTAGCATATCACTTTAATTCTGCTCCTGGAGTTTACTGCTTGTGATGACCTAAATGTGGCTGTGCAACCCTTCAGGTTTAAAAGGGAACTAAAATGATCAGTGCTATAAAAACAAATAAAATACCCACTAATGCTTGGAGTGGAAAACCTTCAGATTCTGCTTCTTGTAAGGATGGACTCATGTGGCACATTCTAGAATGACATGGGTTTTTCGTTTGTTTTTGGGGTTTTTTTTTTTTTTTTTTTGAGATGGAGTTTTACTCTTCTTGCCCAGGCTGCAGTACAGTGGCATACTTTCGGCTCACGGCAACCTTCACCTCCTGTGTTCAAGCAGTTCTGCTGCTTCAGCCTCCCTAGTAGGTGGAATTGCAGGTGCCCGTCACCACGCCCAGCTAATTTTTTGTATTTTTAGTAGAGACGGGGTTTCACCATGTTGACCAGGCTGGTCTTGAACCCCTGACCTCAGGTGATCCACCCACCTTGGCCTCCCAAAATGCAGGGATTACAGGTGTAAGCCACCGCACCTGGCCAAGAACAACATGTTAAACTAATGGAGCTAAGTGGCTGGCAGGCGGGGGTCTAAGTGTGGTGTAAAGAGCAGGAATAGGTAGAATTTACTAAGGGAAATGGGCAATCTTGGCCATCCCCAGCAGAGGATGATTTAAGAATTCGAAAACCCACTTCTTTAAACAAAAAGACATTACCCAAAAATTGGGACTGTCTTATCTCTTTTCTTTTCTCTGACTCCCTTATTTCTTCTCTAGGACCCTAGTCCACTCCTCTCCTGCCTAAATGTCTTCATACTGTTCCATGGATTCCTTAGTGACCCAAGAATTATGAAAAGTCTGAGATTCTGCCAAGCTTGGAAGCTAATGAGCCAGCCTAGCACGGTTTGATAGAAGTTGGTGGAGACATGATACTTCCTGGTCAGAGATAAGGGATGTTTATTACTCACAGCAGCAGTAGTAGCCAGAGTGTCAGCATTCTGGCTCCAGTTCCCTGAACCCCATTTCCCACAGGAGCAATGCAAAGAGGGCCAGAGGATACCTGCACATGCAATGGCTTACTTTATAGGAGAGAAATCCTGAGCTTCAGGGACCCATATCTTTTCCGAGAGGTACCAAGCATACCTACTGTTTGCTCTAGAGGGAGACACCTCTCTATCTTGCATAGCTGTTCACTAAAGAAACATCCTTGAAGAGGGCTAGGTACGGTGGTTCATTCCTGTAATCCCAGCACTTTGGGAGGCCGGGTGGATTACCTGAGGTCAGGAGCTCAAGACCAGCCTGGCCAACATGGCAAAATCCTGTCTCTACTAAAAATACAAAAAAAAAAAAAAAAATAGCTGGGCGTGGGGGCTGCCTGTAATCCCAGCTACTTGAGAGGCTGAGGCAGGAAAATTGCTTGAACCAAGAAGACAGAGGTTGTAGTGAGCCGAGATCGCGTCACTGCCCTCCAGCCTGGGCGACAGAGCCAGACTCCGTCTCAAAAACAGAAACATCCTTGAAGAGACAGCTCAGAACAGAGAGCACAGTCAGTATCTTGCCCACAATATGTAAAGAACTACTTAAGAGACCCATGGAGAATTGTCTTGCCAATGGCTTCTGCTGTTCCTCCAGCTCTCCATGTCCTTGGGAATTGTCCACAGCAGGTATGAGAGAGAGAAAAAAGAATCTTCCAAGAACCATAGCCAGGCATGGTCAGCTCCTTCCATGAACTTTCTCAGGAGGTCTTTTGTAAACTTTCTGTAGACTGTTGGTGATCCTCATTTAAGAGTCAAATGTTGGGAAACAATCAGCTAATTATAAAAATGGCTAGCAGTGATTAAGCTCTCACTGTACACAGCTGCAGTGTGTGGGAAGCGCTGTACCCTTGTGATCTCACTACAGCTCTGAGATTATTATGGCAGGGCCATTACCCCATTTCTTACAGATGAGAAAACTCTGCTTAAGAGCAGTAAGCCAGAAGGGGCAGAGATGACCATCAACTCTAGGTTGTCAGTCCAACGCCCTGCACTCTGAATAGCACACTATATTTTTCTGGTTTTTTTGTTTGTTTGTTTGTTTTTGTTTTTTGTTTTTTGTTTTTTTTTCGCGGAGGGGGCTTTCTTAATTGAGAAGCTTTTGGGGGAAAGGGTGCTTTGGAGATTTTGTTTCACCAAATAAAGTTAGTGGAATGCTTGCAAGTGGGGAAAGATCAGGAATACTTTTGTTGCCAGCAGACACCTTACAAAGTCACCACCAGGCAGTCCACCCACCAATCTTACGGTGTTTTCAAGACAGTTGGTATCCATATTTTCTGGACACAGAAATGACAGGCCAAGGAGGCTGTGAACTTGGCCAAGACCACGTGACTGGTTAAGTGAGGAGCCTAGAAACCAGCCCCAGACCATGCAGTCGTGAAATGTGCATTCTGTGCACAGTCCCCAGGAGGAATATTTGTAATGTAAATGCTAAAGTGCCTTGAAATATTTCAGCTTCATCTGAAACAGAAAAGAAAACTTCAATAATAGCTTCACTGTAGCCTGTTTAATATCTTTCTTGGAAAAGATAAGCCCATATGTGTATGATTTAAGCACTGCGCTGACTTCAGCTGCTCCAGGGACCTTTATCTTGTTTTGTAATACTTCAAGTGTTAGAGAGCATTAACACTTAGGCTATTCATAGTTTTTCAGCAAGGCCCTTCAGCTTGCCTTTTTTGCCCTTTTTGTTTTTTGAGACGAAGTCTCGCTCTGTCGCCCAGGCTGGAGTCCAGTGGCGGGATCTCGGTTCACTACAAGCTCCGCCTCCCAGGTTCACGCCATTCTCCCGCCTCAGCCTCCCTAGCAGCTGGGACTACAAGCGTCTGCCACCATGCCCGGCTAAATTTTTTGTGTTTTTAGTAGAGACAGGGTTTCATCGTGTTAGCCAGGACGGTCTCGATTTCCTGACCTCGTGATCCGCCCACCTCGGCCTCCCAAAGTGCTGGGATTACAGGCGTGAGCCACCGCGCCTGGCCCATTTCTTTTTTAATTCTGAAATAATTAGTGAGTCAATTTCTTCACTACTGGCTCCCACATAGCACTTTCTAACTGGTCTCTTCCCAGAGAGAGAAATGACTTGCTAAAAATCATCATCATCATCATCATCATCTTTTTTTTTTTTTTTTTTTTTTTTTTTTTTTGAGAAGGAGTCTCACTCTGTCACCCAGGCTGGAGTGCAGTGGCCAGATCTCAGCTCACTGCAAACTCCGCCTCCCGGGTTTACGCCATTCTCCTGCCTCAGCCTCCCGAGTAGCTGGGACTACAGGCGCCCGCCACCTCGCCCGGCTAGTTTTTTGTATTTTTTTTAGTAGAGACGGGGTTTCACCGTGTTAGCCAGGATGGTCTCGATCTCCTGACCTCGTGATCCGCCCGCCTCGGCCTCCCAAAGTGCTGGGATTACAGGCTTGAGCCACCGCGCCCGGCCCGTCATCATCATCTTAAAGCTGCTTTTTCAAAACAAGTATGTAATTTTACTCTTGTGACAGCCCTAAACAAAAAAATAAATAAATAAAAATAAAACATTAAAAATAAAACTGTAAATGCATATCTGTGGATAAAGACAGATCTGGAAACATCCAAGACACAACAGAGAATCTTTCCCCAACCAGGTTAGGTTGCCTTGGCAACCGTTCCACTGGTGCCTTCCAACAGATCTTTGAAGCTTGGCTAAGGTGTGTACATTAATTTCATAGACAGGCTTCATACTGCTCGTTACCTTAGCAGTTCCCAGATTCTTCCAGAGTCTCAGAAGGGGATTTTGTGCCTTCATGAAAAATTTAAAACATCAACAAAACTGGCCTGGTGCAGTGGCTCACACCTGTAATCCCAGCACTTTGGAAGGCTGAAGCAAGCGGATCACCTTAGGTTAGGAGTTTGAGACCAGCCTGACCAACATGGCGAAACCCCTTCTCCACTAAAAACACAAAAATTCACCAGGCGTGGTGGTGCGTGCCTGTAGTCCCAGCTACCCAGGAGGCTGAGGCAGGAGCATCGCTTGAACCTGGGAAGTGGAGGTTGCAGTGAGCCGAGATCATGCCACTGCACTCCAGCCTGGGTGACACAGTGAGACTGTGTCCCAAAACAAATAAGTAAATAAAATACCAACAAAACAGAAGCATGTTGGGGTGGCTTATTGTGGTGATTTCTTTAGAAATCCTTGTGGGTCCTCTGATCTCCACAGTGTTGCATCACCATCATTTTCTTGTTCAGTAGAGCAGGGTATTGTTTGAAGCTCAGTAAACACATTTACCATATTTACATTTCCATGATATAGTCACTAGATACTTCACTGTATCTGAAAAAAGTAAGGATATTAGCTTTATGGATATGCATTGCTTTTTATGGAAAAGTTCTTAAAAGTTGGAACTATGACTTTTGCTTTTGTTTTTTGGAGCCATATGTAGCATCGTTTTGGTGCTTTGATTCTTATTTCTATTTGAACAGTTACATTCTTTTATTTTAAATTGGTTTGAGTATTTTGGAGAAGTTTCCCGAGATAAATACAATAATCCTATTTTCATATACTCCTTTAAAGCTACATCTAAGTATTTCTGACACTACATCAAGAAGATTGGTTAATTCATGGCCGGGCATGGTGGCTCATGTCTGTAATCCCAGCACTTTGGGAGGCCGAGGCAGGCAGATCACCTGAGGTCAGGAGTTTGAGACCAGACTGGCCAACATGGGGAAACCCCATCTCTACAAAAATACAAAATTAGCCAGGCGTGGTGGCAGGCACCTGGAATCCCAGCTACCGGGGAGGCTGAGACAGGAGAATTGCTTGAACCTAGGAGGTGAAGGTTGCAGGTTGCAGAGAGACAAGATTGTGCCATTGAACTCCACCCTGGGTGACAAGAGTGAAACTCTGTCTCAAAAAAGAAAAAGAAAAAGAAAGAAGAAGACTGGTGAAGAGTTTGCTGTCAGATGTATATCTCATGAGATAACTTTTTTAGATGAGATTGAGGGAGGGAGGGAGGGAGAGAGAGAGAGAGAAAGAAAGAAAGAAAAAGAAAGAGAAAGAAAGAGAGAGAGAAAGAAAGGAAGGAAGGAAGGAAAGAAGAGAGAGAGAGAGAGAGAGAGAGAAAGAAAGGGAAAGAAAGAAGGGAGGGAGGGAGGGAGGTCTAAATAGACGCCCTTCAGAGGATGGGCAGCCGGTAGGAGCCACCAGTGTAAATAGCACTCTACTGTGGTCTCTTCTCGTCCTATTTCAAACTGAGGCTGTAGCTGTCGAGTCTACCACATGGCTGCCTTTTCATGAGGTTTAGCCTAAGCATCAGTTGCCCAAGATGATAGAACACAGAAAGGCACACAGTGGTACTCTAAGTTCCAGCACATTTATCTCTTCCATGCGTCTCCAATGAGGTCATTCAAATGGATGTCTAGAGACTGTAATCCTCCACTGAAATTTAAGGAACATGTTTCAAAAAAAGAACCCCACATAGGTGGGAATTCTGTATCAGACACTGGGGCCACAGATCCATAGAGAGGTTCAGGGGATCTCTTGGTACAATCAAGAGTGAAAGGTACCCATGTGGAGAGGAGACCTGGGGAGCTAGGGGGGTTTCTAGTGCCCAGCGTATTCGTCCCTCTGAAGTATGCCAGCATGGTCCTTTCTCTTCTGGGTGACAGAAGTTTTGATCTTTGCAGGACATCAAACTGAATGTTGTTTTCAGAATTAAACACAAGGATTGCCAAATGCTTTAGTGCAGCTAGAAATTGCTTATAAGGGAGTCCTGGGATGTACAAGTTGTAACAGATTCTTACTGAGATGTATTATAGATTAATAAAGTATATATTATGAGATACATATTAAATAATCTATTATGTGTTACATAACATATAGATTATACTAGTCTTTAAAATATATAAATATAATTTGCTTGGAGGACATGATTGGCTAAATTTGGGGTAGAAAATAAAATAGAACAATACAAGCCGCCTGTGCCCTATGTAAGTCTGAAAAAAAATTACACGAAAACTCTAGTGTAACAGAGTGCATCCTAATTTCATCAGATTACAAAGTAAAACCTCTTACGTTTATAAAAGAAATAGAAATAGAAAGCCACCCCTTCACGCGTTAGATATCCTGGAACATGCTTTACAAAGACATGGAAATTCAGTGCACATGCTAATATTGTAAAATTCTAGCACCAAGTAACATGGGGCAAAACCTACTAGAGTAAAGGTCAGGTAACATTTTTACAATAGCCTCTTATTTGGAAAACGTTTTTAAGTGATCAAGCAGTTTTCTGGTGTTTTATTGAGATGAAGAGCCATTGTAACTCCCTAAATTGGGGTTAAATACAGCTAATCATGGTGCTAAGGAGAGTGACTCCTTTTCAGCTGGCCTCCCTGGCCCAGGCAGCCACAGGAGTGCTGGGCCACTTGGGGTGAGAGCATTTGCGTGGCCTGCTCCGTGGGAATGGATCTTTCTTCTACCCAGACCCAGTGGCCAACCCATAAAATGCTGGTTCCCCACTACTAGGGTGGGTTGCTGTGGAAACTGACAGCTCTAAACACCAAAAGGAAAGAAAAAATGAAAATCCCAGAACAAAGGCCAATTTGAGGAAATAGAAAAGGGAATGAAAAGCGGTTAGAGGAAGCCAAAAACTTCACAGAAACAAACAAGCGAAACAAACGCATTTTAAAAATGGAGCCCACAAACTTTACTTTCCCTTTTAAGACAGAGCCAGAGTTAGAATCGATATGAGAAATGAGAAGGGGGCAGACTGTGCAGAAAGCAGGTGGAAGTTGTACTCCCAGCTCTGGTCCCAGAAAAACCACAAAAGATTTTATGTTTTGGAATAGTACATGTTTTGGAGTTTGGAGGCAAAGTTGTAAAATAAATGCATCCTATCATTTATAGAAAAATAACGAAAAGTATGCATTATTATTTGACGAAGTGGGGATTAAAAGCAAGGCATGCTGGCCGGGCGTGGTGGCTCACGCCTATAATCCTAGCACTTTGGGAGGCCGAGACAGGTGGATCACCTGAGGTCAGGAGTTCAAGACCAGCCTGGCCAACATAGTGAAACCCTGTCTCTACCTTACAAAAAAAAAAATCAGCTGGGCATGGTGGCAGGTGCCTATAATCCAGTTACTTAAGAGGCTGAGGCAAGAGAATCGCTTGAACCCAGAAGGTGGAGGTTGCAGTGAGCCGAGATTGCGCCACTGCACTCCAGCCTGGGCAACAAGAGCAGAACTCCATCTCAAAAAAAAAACAAAAAAAAAAAAAAACAAGGCATGCCTTCCCATGGTCTCTCAGTGTTTGCTGGCAGTTTTGTCAAATACTGACAGGGCGATTCTTCCATGTGCCTGTAAATTATGCACCCTAATTCCTTCCTCTTGTTCGCTCTTAACTCGCTACTTAGAGGCGCCTCCTCCCAAGCCAACAATTGGAAACAGCCTTATTGCATTTAGTTCTAAATCTGTGGCAGTTAGAAAGGAAATGACTAAAAGATAATGTTGGACTAAAAGATGATGTTTAGTTTTCTACCCACAAAGCAGATGCTCTTTGTACTACTTAAAATGGACCAGTTTGTGCCCACAGAACCACAGTCTTCATGTTTGCCAAGAGCAGAGGAGCTCTGAATCGTGGTAGGGGAAGAATTCCTGAGCGCTCATTTCTTCCTTCTTGGCTCTGCACTTGGCTGCTAAAAATTGGAGAATATGCTAGAGGCGATGGCTGAATTCCTGATGGCGAAATAAATTCGTAGATGAGAGTGTATATCGAGAAGAGGTCTGAGCACAAACTCCCAGGGTCCACCACCTTGGGCAGGCAGGCAGAACTGGAGCCCATGGTGGGTACGGAGAAGGAAGGTGCAGGGTGGAGGGAGAGCCGTGAGGTGCGGTTTCAAAGAGATGGTCCCCAGCTAGATAGAATCATGCCGGGATAGCACAGAACCCGAGCAGGGCAAGCAGCACTGCCCATCTAGCTGGTTTAATGAGAAAAGACATTTATTACAGCTTTTGGGTAGTGCACAGAACTTGTGGGAGGAGGAGGCTCACAGCCAGAACAGTGTCTGAGCTGTGTAGTGTGACTCTTCCAGGAGCACCCCTGCTGCCCCCAACCAGATGCCTCCTCTGTGGTCCCTTTGGCCAGAAAAAAAGCCCTGCTTCTTCATGCTGCTGACTTCCACATCAAATTCTGCCAACCAGAATGAGCAGAGCCACAGCTTAGCAGAACCACAGCCCATTTTTCCTCCTTCTTAGCTACAGGGGAGGCTGGGAAAATGAGCATCTGGAATTCCTCAAAGGGAGGAAGACTATTTCAGAAGATGCCACAAAAACTCATCTGCCTGTGGTACCCACCCTTCCAGCACCAGCTTCAATTTCATCTCTTCCAAGAAGCATTCTTCCCTGACCTCCGTAAACCACAATCAGGGCCAGTTTGCATGCGGTGCGTACCCAGATAGCCACAACCCTTTCATAGTATCAGTGTTCACACCATACCCTTCCTTAAATCTTTTGATGATCCCCCCACCTCTGTAAATGTGTTCAGATTTTGTTTGTGTCTTTGATTCTGTTTTTGCATGGAAACTCCAGATCAGATTAACCTCATCTTTGCTATATATATGTATAATTTTTTTTTTTTAAGAGATTCCTAGCCAGTTTCATTCTTGTTGCTTTCTGGCACATGTGTTGGTCTTTCCTCCCCCACAAAACCGTAAACTACTTAAAAACAGGAGCCATGTCTTTTTTTCTTCTTCTTTTTTAATCTCCCTGCAGTACCTGGTATCATGCTAAGCATATAGTAGCTGGTCAATAAATATTTTCTGATTATTTACAGTTAGTTATCTGGATTGATTAATACTTTTCAAATGGATCTCTATAGTATCTATTTTTAAAGTAGTTATAAGAAATAAATGGAAAAACAACAAAACACCAGGAATACTTAGGCCATGGATCAGAAGATACCCAGAAATGCCTACTCGTTTTAGAGATTAATTCAGCATCTACATTAGGTGCCTACTGTGTGCCAGACACTATTCTATATGCTTAGGATGCATGAATGAAGAAGAAAACAGAAACACAACATAACTGTCTCAGAGTTTCCATCTGGTAGTGTTTAATGTTTAATAAACATGTAAGTTATGAGCATGTTATAATCGATCAATGTCATGCATAAAAAGCAAAAGCAGAGCAGGAGAATATCAGAAGTTTGCGGTGGGGTTGGGGTTGACATTTTAGACAGAATAGTAAGAATTATTTAAAAAATGTTTTTAGGCAATCAAAAAAATTGAATATGTGCTGGGTATTAGATGATATAAGGAGATTATTATTTAATTAGGCATGATAATTGTGCTTTGGTGGTAGTTTTTTAAAAAATCCTTTTCTGTTTTAAGTGGGAATATTTATGGTGGTTGGGTGCAGTGGCTCACCCCTGTAATCCCAGCATGTTGGGAGAATGAGACAGGCAGATTACTTGAGTCCAGGAGTTCAAGACCAGCCTGGGCAATGTGGCAAAACCTGTGTCTCTACTAAAAATACAAAAAATTAGCCTGGCTTGGTGGTGGCGTGTCCCTGTAATCCCACCTACTTGGGAGGCTGAGGTGGGAGGATCACTTGAGCCCGGGTTGGGGAAGTTACAGTGAGCCAAGATCGTGCCACTGCACTCCAGTGGCACAGAGCCAGATCCTGTCTCAAGAAACAACAACAACAAAAATGTACAGGGAAATAATAGAACCTAATATAACATCTGGAATTTGCTTCAAAATGTTCCAGCAAAAAAGTGGGGATGGAGGGAGCAATGCATGAAGGAAAGAATGGTAGAAAGATGACACTATTTGAAACTTCTTATCAGGACAGGTTTGGGAGGAGGGTCCTTGTACTGTTCTTTCTACTTGTGTGTTTCTGTGTTCTGGATGTTTGTTTTCCCCTCAAGTTCATATATGGAAATCTTAACCCCCAAGGTGAAGGTATTAGGAGGTGGGGGTCTTTTGGGAGGAGATCAGGTCATGAGGGGGGAGCCCTTGTGCATGGGATTAGTGTGCTTAAGAGACCCCAGAGAGCCCCTCATCCCTTCCACCACGTGAGGATGCAGTGAAAAGGTGAGCCGTCACCAGATACCTCATCTGCCCTAACGTTGGACTAACCAGCTACCTGAACTTGAGAAATACATTCCTGTTGTTGATCAGCTTCCCAGTTTATGGGATTTTGTTATAGCAGGCTTAACAGACTAAAATATATGCATTCTAGAATTTCCATGTTGAAAATGTTTACAAAAGAGTAATCTGTGATAGGATGGCCTCATCGAGGAGGTGGTACTGAAGCAAAGACAGGGAGGTGTGGGTCTCAGCTGCATGGATTGGTGTCTGGGGGAGACTGCACCAGGCCAGGGCACAATCGGAGCAGAGCATGTTCACCGTACCTGGCCTCCCTGCAAGTCCCTGAAAGGGGAAAGTGTAGCAAGTGAGGGCGGGAGGTGATATAGCTGGAGAGGAGGGATGGGAAGAGGTCACACAGGGCCTTTTAAGCCACTGAAGGACTTGAGTGAAGGTCTGATCCACAAGGGCTGCGAAGACACCACTTCAGAGTCACGCTCAGATAGATTTTCCTTGGGAGTTCCTTGAACCATTTGGATACCATGGATTTCTTGACTCAGATTCGGAAATCAGAATTGTCCAAAGGAACTTTCTGCAATGATAGAAATATCCAGTCTGCACTCTCCGATGTAGGAACCGCTAGCCAGTTGTGGCTGTTGAGTGCTTACAATGAGCCTAGTGTTATGTAGGAGCTCAATTTTTAAATTAATTTCATTTTAATTAATTTAAACAAGTGTATATGCTCACATGTGGCTAATGACCCCTATCTCAGGTAGTGTTGTGTTAAGAGATGGTTAGTTTCACCCCAGCATTCATTTTGCAAACTTTTATTGACCACCTGCTGGCTCTAGGTACGAGCTAGGACTTACGGTTATAAATTGAATTTTTAAAAAATGAGCCCCTGTTCTTGAGGGGTTCATGGGCCACCCCAGACACTGTAAAATAGTGGTATGGCTGGACGTGGTGGCTCATGCCTATAATCCCATCACTTTGGGAGGTTGAGGCAGGAGGATTGCTTGAGCCCAGGAGTCTGAGACCAGCCTGGGCAACAGGGCAAAACCCCATCTCTACAAAAATACAAAAATTAGCTGGATATGGTGGTGCGTGCCTGTGGTCCCAGCTACTTGGGATGCTGAGGTGGGAGGATCACTTGAGCCTGGGAGGTCAAGCCTATAGTGACCTATGACTCTAAACAAACAAAACAGCAGTACATGGGTGGCCCAGACCCCTCATCTTCAGGCATGAGGGCTCCTGCACTAAGCTCTCTCCATGGGGGTTTTAATTCAGTGGTAAACAACCTGGTTGTTCTCATCTCAGGACGCCCCTTTGCCTGGCTGGTCCCTGTATCTCTTCCAGGCCTAAGCTAAAATGATGCGTCCTCAAGAAGGCCTCCCCTGATCACCGAGTTGAAAATAGGTACCCTGTTCTGCCTTGTGTCACCCAGTTTTCCCTGAGGCACTTCTTCCAGTTCAGAATGACACTTCGGTGTGTATTTAATCTCTAAAGCTAAAGCTCGTGAAGGTCAGGGGTCTGGTCTCCGTTGTACACCCCCACAGTTGGCCCAAGGTGAAACAGACAGAAATGGAAATGGAAATGGGCAAGAAACAGAGACCATGTGTCTGGAGAGCTTCAGGGGAATACAGGGTTGCTGAGTCCCGCCGAAGCACTTCTTTGAATCCACCTTACTACAACCTTTTAAAGGAAAAAGAGGAATCAGCAACATGGAAGGGAAGTGTAGAAAGACATTGCCTTCAAAGGTGAGGAGCTATGGCAGGAAGGCACAGGAAGGAGGAGCCGAGGGCAGGGCGTGGGTTCAGGTGGGGCGGCTGGTGCAGGACAGGAGGCTTCTGGGATAGATCCTGTCCCTTGAGTATGACGACTTTTTTTGTTTGTTTGTTTGTTTTTTCACTCTGTCACCCAGGCTGGAGTGCAATGGCGCCGTCTCGGCTCACTGCAACTTCTGCCTCCTGGGTTCAAGCAATTCTCCCACCTCAGCCTCCCGAGTAGCTGGGACTACAGGCATGTGCTACCACACCCAGCTAATTTTTGTATTTTTAGTGGAGACGGGGTTTCACTATGTTGGCCACACTGGTCCGAAACTCCTGACCTTGTGACCCGCCCGCCTCTGCCTCCCAAAGTGCTGGGATTACAGGCATGAGCCACGTGGCCTTCCTTTTTCTCTAAAGGGCCAAAAGTACCAAGTTCAGGCTTTGTAGCCCTTATGGTCTCCGTGGCAACCTCTA
This sequence comes from Rhinopithecus roxellana, assembly GCF_007565055.1. Classification (NCBI taxonomy): domain Eukaryota; kingdom Metazoa; phylum Chordata; class Mammalia; order Primates; family Cercopithecidae; genus Rhinopithecus; species Rhinopithecus roxellana. The sequence continues at coordinate 114,811,458 of NC_044559.1, read as the reverse complement.
AAGTCGGCTGTTGTAATACAAAACCAGCCCATAGACTAGATGCAAATGATGGGGTGTGGCTGTGTTCCAATAAAACTTTATGAACACTGAAATTTAAATTCCATATAATTTTCATGGACTATATGCAAAAGCAGGCAGCAGGCTACATTTTGCCTGAGGGCCGGGCTGAATTTGCTACCCTTGGTACAGGTGACAGTGGGGTCGCATCAAAGGGTTTGAGGGAGACAGGGAGAGGTCAGCTGAGTGTATTGGATAGCTCCCTCTGGCCTCAGAGGGATCTCAGGGCTCAGGTCTGAAGAGGGTGACCGTTTTTGTAAAGTGGCTGAGCAGCAGTGTGGGTGATGGATGGTGAAGGTCTGGAAATAGGGCAGTGTTCACAAGGGTACAAAAGAAAGGCCTGCTTTGAGATGCAGAGTTTGCAGTCAAGATGAGCAGACTTTGGTGATGGATGTGCAGGGTATAGAGTGAGAAAAGGATGTCCCAGTCTGGGTTTAGTGCAGTCTTCAGGTGACCAACTCAGCAGGGTCCTCAGCACTCACTGAGCAGCAAAGAGTGCATCCTAGGGCATATTTAGGTCTGGGACCATTTATGGGGTCTTCCTATAAATGAGAGTCCTGTAGCAACTAATGCCTCGCCCAGTCAGATGACAGCTGCCCTGGTTGTCATTTAGTTCGGGGTAGTTTTGTTTGCTGTTGAACGGAGAGTCCCATTTTCAGTGTTATTCTATAACAATGATGCCCCTGTGGGCTGTAAGAATTACTGAATCATACTGACATTTGGTCCTCTCTGATCATACCAAGCAAAGAACTAAACAATCTCTTTTAAAGTATATAATTGTAGAACTTAAACTATGCTTCCCATATTAGAAGAAATTCAAGTGGTAGAATCTAGAGCGTTGATTAGAGTGGAACTCCCCCTTCTCTGTTTATTCATATTTTTTTCCCTCAAATCTCAGCAGTTTTTGCCTTCTCAGCAAACAGTGAAGACCTTGTAATCCCAATTGTTAGTAAATGTTGCATTTCCATAAAATTGCATAAATTATCAATGCAGGATTTCTGCTATGTGGTTATCAATGCACCATGAGTTAATTTATGTTATAATTTAGTATACTACTTAGGTACAGACTACACACTGGGTTCAGTGTATACTGCTCGGGTGATAGGTGCACCAAAATCTCACAAATCACCACTAAAGAACTTGCTCATGTAACCAAAGACCACCTGCTCCCCAAACACCTATGAAAAAAAAAGGAACTACCATTTTATCCAGCAGTCCCACTAGTGGTATCTACCCAGAACAAAAAAAAGTTATTATGTGAAAAAGATGCTTGCACATGCATGTTTGTAGCAGCACAGTTTGCAATTGCAAAAAATATGGAACCAGCCCAAATGCCCATCAGTCAATGAGTGGATAAAGAAAATGTGGTATATATATATATACTGCAGAATACTAATCAGCCATAAAAGGAGTGAAATAATTACATTTGCAGCAACCTGATGGAATCGGAGACCATTATTCTAAGTGAAGTAACTCAGGAATGGAAAACCAAACATTGTATGTTCTCACTCATGAGTGGGAGCTAAGTTATGAGGATGCAAAGGCATAAGAATGATACAGTGGACTTTGGGGACTCAGGGAAAAGGGTGGGAGTGGGGTGTAGGATAAAAGACTACACACTGGGTACAGTGTACACTACTTGGGTGATGGGTGCACCAGAATCTCAGAAATCACCACTAAAGAACTTACTACTCATGTAACCAAACACCACCTGTTCCCCTAAAACCTATGGAAATAAATAAAAATTTAAAATTTAAAAAAGGAATAGTATACTACTTGGGGACACAGAGGACCAAGTTAAATAAGAAAATGTGTGTGGGGGAACAGGGCGCGCTGGCTCACACCTGTAATCCTAGCACTTTGGGAGGCCAAGGTAGGCGGATCACAAGATCAAGAGATTGAGACCATCCTGGCCAACATGGTGAAACCCCATCTCTACTAAAAATACAAAAATTAGGTGGGTGTGGTGGCGGACACTTGTGGTCCCAGCTACTCAGGTGGCTGAGGCAGGAGAATAGCTTGAACCTGGAAGGCAAAGGTTGCAGTGAGCCAAGATCGCGCCACTGCACTCCAGCCTAGGGACAGGGCGAAACTATGTCTCAAAAAAAAAGAAAAGAAAGAAGAAAATGTGTGTATGTGTCGTGCACATCCCGATTGGATTGGGGAGAATTGACTAAATGTATTCTGTAATATCATATCCTTGATTTTCATGATGCTGACTTGTGCCTTTTTGGGTACTAGTTTTCTCCTATAGTATGAAGTAGCCAAGGTTGGTTTCTGTAGCATTTATTTGTTCTTTCTAAAACATTTTAAGAGATTTATTTAGTACACACCCGTAGCTCAAAGCTCCTCAAAGGCAGGAGGATGCTTTAGCTAGGTCTGGGATTCTTTAGCTCTTGTCTATGGTTATCTACACAAGAAATGTATTAAATCAGTATGTGGAAAAAATGGGTGAAAAATGACTGACTGAAATTTGCAGTATTGAAGTACGAATTTGCTTTAGTATCATAAGACAGCTAGTTGGCAAGTTACCAAGGTGGAGATTCTAAAACCAAAAGAAGTTCTTCTTAATGTGGTTGCCCCAGTGTAGGACAGAACTCTGGATGTAAAGGTATCAATACTCAGGCCAGGTGTGATGGTTCACGCCTGTAATCCCAGCACTTTGGGAGCCCGAGGCGGGTGGATCACCTGATGTCAGGAGTTCAAGAGCAGCCTCGCCAATATGGTGAAACCCTGTCTCTACTAAAAGTACAAAAAATTAGTGGGGCATGGTGGTGGGTGCCTGTAATCCCAGCTACTTGGGAGGCTGAGGCAGGAGAATTGCTTGAACCCAGGAGGCGGAGGTTACAGTGAACTGAGATCACACCATTGCACTCCAGCCTTGGTGACGAGTAAAATGCCATCTAAACAAACAAACAAAAAAAGGTATGAATACTCTCTGAGAGGGTTGTTTCACCTGTCCCTTTTGTTTTTTATATTTCTTCTTTCTAACTCTCCTCTCTGAACCCCAAATCTGGTACCCACAAACACCATGTTGGAAAGTTTACAATCATCATGATTGGAATGACGCAATTGCAGTAGCTTGTGTCGGTGCTTACTCAGCCAGGCATTACACTAGATGTTTCTACCTATATGTTGAGCTATGCGTGTTTATCATTCCCAGTTTGCAAATGGGGAAACTGAGGCCTAGAGACAATAAATAAACTGCCTAAGGCTACATGGCTGACACACGGTGGAGCTGAGATTCAAAGCTCCAGTGAGAATTGCAGAACTCCAGAGTGTGTGCCGCTGGGCAATACCTGCAAGGCTGACCCAGCCATCCTTCCTCATCCTCGCTCTCAGGCTGCTCTGTACCCAGCCAGCCTGCAGCCAGCTCATTGATGAGCACTCCACTGAGCCTCACTCTGGAAAGTGCTATGAACACGAGCCTCCTTGGCCACCTCCTCTTTGCTAGTCCTTGCCCCACCTTCCTATCCCAAGTCTTTCAGATCAGAGGCAGCTCAAAAAGCATGGCACGTGGTGCCTGCAAGTGGCCAGGTGGACATACATCACCGGGCACCAGCTGTTCTCTTCCTACATAAGCAAATAGGGTTTATGGGAGCAGGATGAACTTCGGAGTTGCTCCCCCACATAGTTCTGGAATCAGCACCCTTGATGTGATCATTCTACCGGAGTCTGGTCTACCACCATCTCAGTCCTGGGTTATCACAGAGTCCTCTTAATTGAATGCTTGTTCTCCAGCCTTGCCTCTTCCTCACCCAGAGCCACATGTTTCTATAACATAAATTTGATCTCCACTCCCCCCTTAAAACTTTTGTGACTTTGCATTGCCTTTAGAATAAATAATAATCCTTTTAGGAAGCTGGTAAAGCCATGCGTGATCTGGCCTTAATTGCCTCTGCAGCCTCGTACGCCTCTCACGCTTTCCATCCAGATTTCAGAACCTGCCATTGTTTCTCCAGGAAACATGGCGTCTTCCTGCCTCTGAGCCTCCACGCATGCTGTTCCCCCTCAGCCATGGTACTTCCCTGTTTACTCAGGCGTCCTCTCCTTCCCTGTAGCTGTGTAGTTACAATTCTAGGCACAGAGTAAACGTTCAATAACTATCCCTTGCCTGAGTAAATGTAAGTTAGCCATTCTATTTTAATTTTTTAGCAATTTGTAGCATTCTGTTTGTTTCCCACATTCATGATCTGTTTTTGCCAATATTCCTAACTTGACTTCATCTGTCTTTTCAAATGTTTGCTTTTTTTTTTTTTTTTAATTCTTTTCTAACCTTCTCTTGTTCTTCTCTTTGGGTCCTCCCTTTTAACAGTAGTTTTCACTTCCTTTCAGTCTAGTCTTTGTGATTACCAGTGCACAATCCTGGGTTACTTCTGCCACATTTCCCAGGACTAGAGAAGGATACGCCTATAAATACCACAGCCCACTGTGCCCTTATTATGGTAGCCCAAACCACATTGAAAGAATATTGTTGTCCAAGCACAGTGGGGCACACCCGTAACCTCAACACTCTGGGAGGCTGAGGTAGGCAGATCGCTTGAGCCTGAGGAGTTTGAAACCAGCCTGTGCAACATGGCAAAACCCCATCTCTGCAAAAATTAGCCCAGTGTGGTGGCACACACTTGTAGTCCCAGCTACTCAAGAGGCTGAGGTGGGAGGATCAGTTGAGCCCAGGAGGTTGAGGCTGCAGTGAGCCATGATCACGCCCCTATACTCCAGCCTGTGCAACAGAGTGAAACTGTTTCAAAACACACACACACGCACACGCGCGTGCACACACACACACACACACGAAGTGTTGCGTTGGTTGCCCAATGTCTTAAGTTATAGAATTTTTCTCTTGATCATGTGAGCAGGAAGGAGTAAAGAAGACAGCAGTTTGGGACAGGCTGTGGTTTTGAAGAAAATGGGAAATCGTGGGAAGTAAAAAGCAGACCTCTAAGGAAGAAATGTCCCTGGTAAAAACTGCATATTTTGAGTGTCGACCTAGATGTCCTTACAGAGCCCTCCTTCCACCTCCCATCACAGTCATACCAGAGTTGCTGTGGATGTTTCCCATTGACAGCAGCTGTTCTTTGTGCTTTCTCTACCTCCAGAGGTGACACTAAAGGTGCACGTTAGCGACGCCAGCACCCACCAGCCCGTAGCGGACGCGCTCATCGAGATCTTCACCAGCCAGGCCTCCATCGCTTCTGGCACCTCGGGGACCGATGGCGTCGCCTTTATCAAGTTCCAATATAAACTGGGCAGTCAGTTGATCGTCACCGCCTCGAAGCATGCCTATGTGCCAAACTCTGCCCCGTGGAAGCCAATCCGGTTACCTGGTAAGGCATTCCTCATCTTTCTCTAACACAGAGGGTATTGGCTGGCGGGAGGATTGCATAAGGCCAGGAGTCTGAAACCAGCCTGGGCAACATAGTGAGGCTGCATCTCTACAAAAAATTTTATAATTAGCCAGGCATCGTGGTGTGCACCTTTAGTCCCAGCTACTCAAGAGGCTGAGGTGGGAGGATTGCTTGAGTCTGGGAGTTCGAGACTGTAGTGAGCCATGATCACACCACTGCACTCCAGCCTGAGCAACAGAACAAGACCCTGCTTCAAGAATAAAATGAAATAAAATAAAAACATACGGATCCCAGAACTCCACCATTCAATGGAGGAGGGGAGGGGAATTTGCATTTTAACGAGCAAAGCCCTCTCCCCCTCCACCAGATACTGTGAATAAAAATATTTAGCAAAGTGCGAGGCCACTGCTTTGTGAGCTATGGAAAGTGGATTTGATATAGATACAATGGCGATCATCTAGGAAAGTTCTTAAGGAAAGGGGACAAACCTGAGAGATATTAAGCAGGTCGTGGAGAATGGACAGGAGAGAGGGAAGGAAAAGGATGAACTAGAAGGAATGTGAGTTAGACCTCAGGTTTTGGCTGGTGGTAGAGCAGATGGTCCCGGCAGGGGCAAGCTGTGGAGTTGGGGAACTGGCTACACCACAATTTTCCCAAAGTTGGCTGCGCTGATGTCGTGGATTAAAGAAGTCTCCTCCCTTCCTCCCTCCCTCTGTGACTCCCTCTTCCCAAGCTTCAGGCTTAGGCAAAGATGCATGGAGCCTGGGGAAATGGGAGAAGAGGAACGGGTGTCGGGGTCATTGATAGTAAGTTAAGTTTAGGGTATATTTAGTTGAAATTGCTGCTGAGACACCAAGTGAGCATTTTCAGCCTTTAGTTTGAAATGAACTTGGGGTTCAAGAGAGAGATCTGGGCTAGAGGTTTAGTATGGCTCATCATCAATGTTAACTATGAGCTCCAGCAGAGAGTGGAGGACAGTGGGCCTGAGACAGGACCCCGGGAGGGCCTGCACAACAGGACAGGTGGCCTTTACTAGGTTACATCCAAGGGAACATTGGAGTCGAGGCTGCAGTGAACTGAGATGGTGCCACTGCACTCCAGCCTGGGTGACAGAACAAGACCCTGTCTCAAAAAATAATAAAATAAATTAAAATACAGGAAGCATTTGACACTCCCATCATCCATGCTGAGAAGTCACTGGAAATCACTGAGGGACATTTAGGCCATCTCTGCCTGTTTCAGGAGAACAGCTGCACAAAGGCCATCAGTCAATTCTCATTGTTTGCAGTAGTTATGGTCCATAGCCACCTCAAGCATGGAGTGAGCAAATACTTGTGAACCACTGCTACAAGGGAAATGCAGGCTGGGTTCCTGCGAGCCTCTGGTCACAACGTTTTCATGAGCTGATCAATAGTACATGCCTTTGTTTTATGTTGTCTTTGTTTAAAGAAATCTTATTTGATATATAGATTGTTGATTCATTAGCATTGAACTCATAGCCCATAGCACCATAACTCATTCCCCAACAAAGCTGATCGAACACACGTTTTCTCCATAAGGCACAATCACAACCTCCTCCTGCTTAGGAATATTAGAGAGCACTACGCTGGGGGTCATTTGAAACGGTGGAATCATGCCTATAATCCCAGCGACTCTGGAGGCTGAGGCGAGAGGAGCTGGAACCCAGGATGTGGAGGCTGCAGTGAGCTGGGATGGAGCCACTGCACTCCAGCCAGGGTGACACAGCGAGACTGTCCCTAAAAATAAATAAGTAAATAGCAAAATCACCAACAGAATGCTTAAAAACGCGAAAAGCTGGACCCTGAATACATCTGGGAATTACAAATAAGCTTTAGCAAATAGGGAGGTTTACAAATACAGAATTGGTGAATAATGAGCAGCTACTCCATTTTGATCACATTCGTTTTTACTCTGTTAACATGGTCATTTGAGAAAAACCATTCCCATCATATCTGTTTTTTTATTTTTTTATTTTTTGAGACAGAGTCTCATTCTTTCGCCCAGGCTAGAGTGCAGTGGTGTGATCTTGGCTCACTGCAATCTCCACCTCCCAGGTTCAAGCAATTCTCCTGCCTCAGCCTCCCGAGTAGCTGGGATTATAGGAATGCACCACCACGCCCCGCTAATTTTGTATTTTTAGTGGAGATGGGGTTTTGCCATATTGGCGAGGCTGGTCTTGAACTCCTGACCTCAGGTGATCCACCTACCTCAGCCTCCCAAAGTGCTGGGATTACAGGCGTGAGCCACTGTGCCCGGCTGATATCTGTACTATTACAAATGAGTCAAGTCACAGGAATAATGAAGTTTCATTGAATTTTGGACAAGACATGAAGACACCTGGGTCCCAGGCCTGCCCACCCCTGGCTGGCCCCACACATATCGGCCCATCAGCACTTTCTGAGTTTGTGTTTGTTTCTGAAATCAAGTTAATTACCCTAAATAATTTCTAAGAATCTTCCCGTGTCTTTGATTATTTTTCTGTGCTTGCCTTTTCAATATAATAAAGATACTCTGTATTAGTCCACTATAAAGAAATACCTGAGACTGGGTAATTTAGAAAGAAAAGAGGTGTAACTGGCCCACGGTTCTGGAGGACATACAGGAAGAATGGCATCTTCTGCTTCTGGGGAGGCGTCAGGAAGCTTCCAATCATTGCAGAAGGCAAAGGGGGAGTGAGATGTTTCACATGGCCAGAGCAGGAGGAAGAGAGAGAGGGTAAAGGTGCTACACACCTTTAAACAACCAGATCTCGTGAGAACTCACTCACGATCACAAGAATAGCACCAGAAGATGGTGCTAAACCATTCAGTCAGAAACTGCCCCCATGATCCAATCACCTCCCATCAGGCCCCACCTCCAACACTGGGAGTGACAATTCGACATGAGATTTGGGCAGGGACACAGATCCAAACCATGTTATACTCTTAACTAGAACTTAACAGGAAACATCTCCAAAATTTAGACAATAAAATTTAGCCTATTGTGAAAAGCAGAGTCAATTTGCTTTTGTGCGTATTTTTGGAGGTGAAGACTGACACTTCTGGTATTTCAGATAGCTGGACAAGGAAGCAAGAAGAGCTGGGAGCCTCTTCTAAAATATGTTGAAAATTTGAAACTAAAAAATGCCTTCTTTCCCACATGTGTGCAGCACACTGCTTGTGTGTACATGAGCATTCTTATGAAACCCGGAAATGCATTTCCTTTTTCATCCTTAACAATAGTTCCTGGAGGATGTTTTGAGGTTTTTTTCGCTTTCAAGGAAGGGAGGAGAGGGAGGAACCCAGCGTAAGGAAAACACCCTCCATCTGTGGCAGGCAGGTAAGAATAAGCCATAGGAGATGCAATCCATCCACTAAAGGCTGTCATTCTACATCTTAATTATTGTTGTCTCTGCAGCCATCGCCCTGGCCCAGGTCCTTAGCGATGGTATAGGACTATGGCAATGGCCTCCAGCCAGGTTGTTCTACCCCTCAGACCACCCACAGTATGACTGAGCATTCATGTATTAAAATATATATGTCCAGTTCGTGTATTAAAATATGTACCTGCCTAAAATTCTTCGATGGCCTCAGGATGAAGTAAACATGACACAGAGCCTCCTCCCCTGGCCACCTCCCCCCTTCCGTATGTCATGGTTGGCCACCCTGGGAGCTTCCTCACCTGGCCACCTCCCCCTTCCGTATGTCATGGTCGGCCACCCTGGGCAATGTGTCATTCTGGGAAGGAGTCTGGCATCTCTACCCTCTCTGTGTTTGTCTGCATTGTTCTCTTGGCAAACTTGTCTTCCTTTTTTTTTTTTTTTTTTTTTTTGAGATGAAGTCTCATTCTGCCACCCAGGCTGGAGTGCAGTGGCGCAATCTCAGCTCACTACAACCTCTGCTTCCTGGGTTCGAGTGATTCTCCTGCCTCACCATCCCAAGTAGCTGGGATTACAGGTGCACGCCACTACACCCGGCTAAGTTTTGTTTTTGTTTTGAGACAGAGTCTCACTCTGCCGCCAGGCTGGAATACAGTGGCGCGATCTCGGCTCACTGCAACTTCCGCCTCCCGGGTTCAAGCGATTCTCCTGCCTCAGCCTGCCGAGTAGCTAGGACTACAGGCGCCCGCCACCACGCTCAGCTAATTTTTGTATTTTTAGCAGAGACCGGGTTTCACCATGTTGGTCAGGATGGTCTCAATCTCTTGACCTCGTGATCCGCCCGCCTTGGCCTCCTAAAGTGCTGAGATTACAGGTGTGAGCCACCACATTCGGCCGGCAAACTTTTCTTTTATCTCATAAAGCCCAGCCAGACTATTTTCTGCCTCAAGAAATCTTCCTGCCCGTCCTGGGTAGAATGAGATGTTCCTTTCCCTCTAGGTATCAAAAAAAAAAAAATCTACTTGGTATGAAGAGCACCTCCAGACATCAATCAGCCTCCTCTCTATGATGGGAAAAAAGCAGCATTACCCATGGATCTCCATCTCTCTGCTGCCTCCACCCACCTGGGCACTGCGTTGATTGCATCCCTAGTCCCTGTCCTCTCCCCAGGAAGTCCCTGCTGGTACCAGTCTTGTTACAAGAAATCATGTGTTTTAGAATTCAAAGAAACAGTCTAAAAAAGTAAAATGAGAAATCATTTTTTTCTCCTTTAGGAAATAAGGTCTGAGAAACAATTTGCCAGAGCAGCTGCCTTATATATGAAAGTACCAAATATTTTAGGTGAGAAATATTTTCAAAACACACTGCAATGGTCACGCACCTCTCAGGGGATGATCACAGGTGATTTTGGAGCTCCGAGCCCCCCACACCGGTCAGCTCAGAGGTGGTCAGGGCCTTGTAAATGTCTGCAGTCGCCACGGGAGCTCTGGAATGGAGCAGGAAGGCCCAGGCATCCTGACTTAGGAGGGCGTGGAGTGTAACCCTAGCCTGGCTTTTGAGGTGTGCTGCTTCCTACCAGCAGCATCTGCTAGGACAATCCTGCCCTTTCCTCCTCGCCAGGAGGTGCCCTGTGCCCTTAGATGAAAGGATCGCTGGTAATAGTTTACCTACGACGTGCTCATGCAGCAATGACTAATTGCGGAATATTTCCTCACCCCTAAAACCCCGTACCCATTAGCACCGACTCACTGTTTCTCACACATCCCAGCCCCTGGCAACTGCTAATCTCCCCTCTCTCTCTCTAGATTTGCTTATTCTGCACATCCATATAACTGTAATCTTGGAATACGTGGCCTTTTGTGTCTGGCGTCTTTCACTTAGCCTGATGTTTTCAAGATTCATCCACGTTGTAGCACGTGGCAGTACCACCTTCCCTTTCACGGGTGAATAATATTCCCTTATATAGACAACACCACACTTTATCCATTCATCAGCCAATAGACATTTATGTGTGTTGTCTCCACTTCTCGGCTGTTATGGATAATGCTGCTGCAAACATTGATGTGTGAGTTGCTGTATAAATGTAGGTTTTCAGTTCTCTTGGGTTTATACCTAGGAGTGGAATTGCTGGGTCATGGGGTCACTCTGTGTTTAATATTCGAGGAACTCCCAGGCTGTTTCTGCATCACCAAGGTGCTATTCTTGTCTTTTTCCTGGTACCTATCCCATTCTGCTTGTCATACAGCTATTTGTTTCAAGTCTAGTCCCCTTGCAATGCATAACTCTTGAAGGCACAGGCTGCTTCTAACACTGCTCTGTTCCACCCAGGATGTAGATCTGAGCCTTGTATATGATGACAGCTAAATAAATTGACTGTGTGGAGGATGAATGAAAAGAGGTCACATCCACAGCCAACTCACTGGTGCCCTATGGCACTATTAAGAGCCAGCACTGCTTGACCGGGCACGGTGGCCCATGCCTGTAATCCCAGCACTTTGGGAGGCCAAGGTGGGCAGATCACTTGAGGCCAGGAGTTCAAGACCAGCCTGGCCAACATGGCGAAACTCCATCACTACTAAAAATACACAATTAGCCAGGCATGGTGATGCACGCCTGTAATTGCAGCTACTCAGGAGGCTGAGGCAGGAGAATCGCTTGAACGTGGGAGGCAGAGGCTGCAGTGAGCCAAGATTGCACCACTGCCCTCCAGCCTGGGTAACAAGAGCGAAACTCCATCTCAAAAAAAAAAAAAAAAAAAGAGCCAGCGCTGTGAAGTGACTGATCTTCTTAGCACTTATCTTCTAGATCCTGATGTTTTCCTAGAACGTCATTTACCTCACTAGGCCAACTTTTCCATGTCTCAGAGTGGTTGAGAACTCCAGAGTTTAAATCCTAGCCCTGGCATTTATTAGCTGTGGGATATTGGACGAGTTACTTCCTCATCTATAAACCTGTTTCCTTACCTGTGAAATGGGCGTGTTAATAATACCTACTTCAGGTGCCGGGCACGTTGGCTGATGCCTGTAATCCTAGCACTTGGGGAAGCCAAGGCAGATGGATCACTTGAGGTCAGGAGTTTGAAACCAGCCTGGCCAACATGGTGAAACCTTGTCTCTACTAAAAATATTTTTTTAAAAAATTAGCTGGGCATGGTGGCAGGTGCCTCTAATCCCAGCTACTCAGGAGGCTGAGGCCGGAGAATCACTTGAACCTGGGAGGCGGAGGTTGCAATGAGCCGAGATCACACCATTGCTCTCCAGCCTGGGCAACAAGAATGAAACTCAGTCTCAAAAATAATAATAATAATGCCTACTTCATAGAGCTGTTTTGAGGCTTAAATAAATTACTGAAATTAAAGCACTTAGGATAATGTTTGGCCTGTTAGTAAAGGTTCACTAATGTGAGTGATGATTATTATTCTATAATGCATTTATTTGTTTTTCTCTTAAATTCATATGTTTTACCCAGAAATTTGTGGGGTTTCTAAAATTTTTTAGAAATCCAGTTACTTAAGCAAGAGTTTTAAAATAGCATAACTTGGCTAGGTGCAGTGGCTCACGCCTATAATCCCAGGACTTTGGAGGGCAAAGGTGGAAGGATTGCTTGAGCCCAGGAGTTTGAGACTAACCTGGGCAACATAGGGAGACCCCATCTCTACAAAAAAATTTAAAAATTAGCTGGGTGCCGTGGTACACGCCCATGGTCCCAGCTATTTGAGAGACTAAGGCAACAGGGATACTTGAGCCTGGGAGGTCAAGGCTGCAGTGAGCTCTAACCGTGCTACTGCACTCCAGCCTAAGTGACAGAGTGAGACCCTGTCTCAAAAAAATAAAAATGAAAAGCACAGTTTCTATCATGTTATTAGTTCCCAGGGTTGGGGGAATATTCTTTTACCATGCGGTACACATTAACCTAGACACATATTTTTAAAGCCATTCTTAATGTTAACATCTAACATTATATATTCTAAATTCATGTAGTGTATACATGATAACATTCATATACTCCTAATGTGAAGAGGCTCAGTTACTTTACTGAAAACTTCTGACTGGGCGCAGTGGCTCACGTCTATAATCCCAACACTTTGGGAGGCCGAGGCTGGTGGATCACGAGGTCAGGAGTTCGAGACCAGCCTCGCCAACACAGTGAAACCCTTTCTCTACCAAAAATACAAAAATTAGCAGGGCATGGTGACAGGTGCCTATAATCTCAGCTACTCGGAAGGCTGAGGCAGGAGAATCGCTTGAACATGGGAGGCAGAGGTTAAAGTGAGCTGAGATTGCGCCACTGCATTCCAGCCTGGGCGACAGAGCGAGACTCTGTCTTGGAAAAAAGGAAAAAAAAAAAGAAAACTTCTAACAAATGAAAAAAGTTGACCATTGTAGGGCAAGTAATTGTTATATGAGATATTGCAATACACTTGTAGCATTTTGAAGATCTTTTGCTAATTAACTAAAAATTAATCTTATTAATTGATTTGAAATCAGAAAATACAAAAACTGCAGAGTATCCCAAAAATTAGAGCGGGCACTTAAAAGTAAATATAAAATCCCCTTCTATCCATTTCTTTTTCTTGCAGTATTTTCTTCTCTGAGCCTTGGCCTGCTTCCAGAACGCTCTGCCACTCTAATGGTATATGAAGATGTCGTCCAAATAGTATCAGGATTCCAAGGTATGTTTAATATTTTTTCAGTTTTTATTGTTATTTTTGACGGATGCATTATTGTATATGTTTATGGTGTACAGTGTGATGTGATGTCTGTATACAAGGTGGATTGATTAAATCAAGCACATTAACCCATCTATCACCTCACTTACCTAACATTTTTTATAGTGAGACATTTGAAATTTACTCTTTTCATTATTTTTGGTATGTTTAATAATTAAAAAGAGAAACAACAGTCAGTTTTGGGCCACCTACTAAAATCCTACAGCTCATGCCTGTCATCCCAGCACTTTGGGAAGCCGAGGTGGGTGGATCATTTGAGGTCAGGCATTGGAGACCAACCTGGCCAACATGATGGAACACCACCATCTCTACTAAAAATACAAAAAAAACAAAAACAAAAACAAACTTAGCCAGGCATGCTGGCACATGCCTGTATTCCCAGCTACTTTGGAGGCTGAGGCAGGAGAATCGCTTAAACCTTGGAGGTGGAGGTTGCAGTAATCCAAGATCGCGCCACTGCACTCCAGCCTGGGTGACAGAGTGAGACTTCATCTCAAAAAAAAAAAAAAAAAAAAAAAAATTCTTATATGGAATCCACTTATTTATTTATTTATTTATTTTTAATTATACTTTAAGTTCTAGGGTACATGTGTGCAACATGCAGGTTTGTTACATCTGTATACATGTGCCATGTTGGTGTGCTGCACCCATTAACTTGTCATTTACATTAGGTATATCTCCTAATGCAATCCCTCCCCGCTCCCCCGACCCCACAACAGGCCCCGGTGTGTGATGTTCCCCTTCCTGTGTCTAAGTATTCTCATTGTTCAGTTTCCACCTATGAGTGAGAACATGCGGTGTTTGGTTTTCTGTTCTTGCGATAGTTTGCTGAGAATGATGGTTTCCAGCTACATCCACGTCCCTACAAAGGACATGAACTCATCCTTTTTATGGCTGTGTAGTATTCCATGGTGTATATGTGCCACATTTTCTTAATCCAGTCTGTCACTGATGGACATTTGGGTTGGTTCCAAGTCTTTGCTATTGTGAATAGTGCCACAATAAACATACGTGTGCATGTGTCTTATAGCAGCATGATTTATAATCCTTTGGGTATATACCCAGTAATGGGATGGCTGGGTCAAATGGTATGTCTAGTTCTAGATCCCTGAGGAATCGCAACACTGTCTTCCACCATGGTTGAACTAGTTTACAGTCCCACCAACAGTGTAAAAGTGTTACTATTTCTCCACATCCTCTCCAGCACCTGTTGTTTCCTGACTTTTTAATGATCGCCATTCTAACTGGTGTGAGATGGTATCTCATTGTGGTTTTGATCTGCATTTCTCCGATGCCTCCTGCCCCCTTTCTTAAGAGGACATGATGGTGTCCTCCTGCAGTTTCTCTGCCCCACCGTGAACCCCTTCACATTCTCATTGGAGCCCATTCCTTATTGCCTCCTCTCAAACCTCCCCGCATTTATGCTGAGTCTTTCATCTCTTCTAGTTCTTTCTCAGCTCTCAAAATCATTGAAGGCTTTGCTATTCAAATCAAAACCCTTCTTAAGCCCTATTTCTCCTTCAAGTCACAATCTTCTCCCGAACCTTGGAGATACCTCCCCTCACCATGCACATGTCTTTAAACTCCCTTTTACGCTGCCTCACATGATCTTTAGAAATCCCTCTTGCTAAGCTCAGCAGAGCTAGAGTTACATGACCTAGTGGCCACTTCTCCTTCCTGACTTCCCTGCGGCTTCACCACCCTATCCGGTCCCACCTTCCTGGATGTCTTCATCCTTTCTCTGGCCGTCTCTCCATTCATTGCTTCTCAATCTCCTTCATGGGTTCTTCCTGCCCTCCCTATCTCTTATTTCAAAAATAGCTTTCCACTCCAGCTGCCTTTTCTGTGAGGACCCCCAGAGCTGCTGTCTTTATCTGGAGCATTTCTCGCTTAAATAATTTCATAGCAACCTCCTGCCTAATCACTCTGACATCAGACTCTCTGCACCCACGGCCATACTCCACCTGCTGTCAGAATTGGGCAAAAACAAATCGGAATCTTTCACTTCCATACCAGTAACTCCCATTCACTCTCCCCTGCGGGCCCACGCAAGTCCAAACTCATTGATTGATTGATTCATTGACAGGATCTTATTCTGTTGCACGGGCTGGAGTGCAGTAGTGTAATCATAACTCACTGTGTCCTCAACTCCCAGGCTCAAATGATTCTCTTGCCTGTGCCTCCAGAGTAGCTTGGACTTCAGGCGTGTGCCACCACACCCAGCTAATTTTTGAAATTTTTTGTAGAGATGGGGTCTGACTGTGTTGCCCAGGCTATTCTGAAACTCCTGGCCTCAAGCATTCCTCCTGCCTCAGCCTCATAAAGCACTGGGGTTACAAGGATGAGCCACCACACCTGGCCTCAAACTCTTGATCGGGACTTACCAAGTCCTTCCTAAGTCTCTCCATCTGCCCCTGGAACCCACGTAGCTCACAGAGAGTTCCTTCACTGCCCCAGATGTACTAGACTTTCTCTATCTGTGCCCCTTTGTAGATGCTGTCACTTCTTCTCTGCCTCTCAACCTTCAAGACACAGTTCACAAATACCAGCCCGGGAACTTCTTTTCTCCTGGGCAGCTGGCCACTCTCTCTCTTGAAATTTATCTTGTAGTTTCATCATTACCCTCTTATTCTAGCACTTAAAACACTATGATAATCAAGCCATTTCCATGACTGCCTTCTCGACCCTTTTCTTTTTTAGGGTAATGAATGTTATTGATGTTTTAGGGAGTTAAACATGTTAGAAGAGAAGGATGATGTGATAAACTCATCAAGAGGTGATGAAAGCTCTCAGAAGAGATTTCTTTGACTCTGATTCAGGGAAGAAGAGAAAGTACCATTATCCCCAAGATCACTGGCTCAAGTCTTCACGGATTCATTTAAGGAGGCTAAATGGCATCTTAGAAAAGAGCTCCAGGGCAGAAAACAGAAAACCTCTGCAACCCTCCGGCTTCAGTTTTCTTTCCTCTCAGGTGGCAACCCTTGGTTTTCCTTAAACTTCATCTTCTGAGATTGACTCAGAAATCTTCATCCCACCCTCCAAAAACTTAGTATTAGCATTGTTTTTAAACTTCTTTGTTCTTATGATAGGTTGGGAGAGGAACAGAGATTCAGATAGAGAAACAGTGTAAGACACAGAAAGAGGCAAAGAGAGAAATGCCTTCTCTTCTCTTGAGTTCCATGAATACAAAGACTTTCCCCGCTCCTCTTTGCAGTCGTAGACCCATTGCAGGGAGATTCTCAATGCCAGTTGTTTGGATTTTGTGAAGGTGCTCAGGATATATAGTGCAGTGGTTCAGAATTGGGAGTGATTCCCCCCCACCCCCACTGCAGAGACATTTTGTGAGGTCTGGAGATATTTTGGGGGCTGCTACAGACATCTAGTGGGTAGAGGTCAGGGATGCAATTAAACATGCTGCAATGCATGGGACACCCCCCAAACGAAGAACTACCTCACCCAAAATGTGAATGGTGCTGAGATGGAGGACCCCTGATCTAGTTGGAATGGAGACAGAGCATTACTGGAACATAGTGAGTTGCCAGGTGTAACTCATCTTCACATAAGTATCATTGAGCACCAACTGTATGCAGAACATAGTGCCATGCATTTCACAGAACACCTGGTTTAAGGAGCTTCAGTCTATAATGGGAAGAGGAGATGGGAAAGTGGTGCTTATCCAGGAGACACTGTTAGACACCAGCCATATGTATTCTGAACGAACATCACAACAGCCATATTATGAGACAGGCATGATTCATACCCATTTTAAAGATAAAGAACCTGAAGCCCAAATCACACAACTAGAAGGTGGTAGAGGAAAGATTTAAACCTGGAGCTAAGTGATTCCACCACCCATGTTCTCATGATGCTCTTCATTAGGCAGGTGAACAAATATACAAATAATTATAATACAAGACATAGTAAGAGCAGTGCTACAAGAGAGATTCAAGTAGAGCTTAGGGTGGGATTAACAAAGGCTGCATAGAAGAGGTGGTTTTTGACATGCATTTTGGATGAGCTGTAGGATGAGGGGAAGAAGTTTCAGACATGAAGATGCATGAATGTATATATACAGAGAGGCCAGGTGTGATAGTTCACACCTGTAATCCCAGCACTTTGGAAGGCTGTGGCAGGCAGATGACTTGAGCCCAGGAGTTTGAGACCAGACTGGGCAACACGACAAAACCTCATCTCTACAAAAAAATATAAAAATTAGCCAGGTGTGGTGGCGTGTGCCTATAGCAGTGAACTGTGATGGCATCATTGTACTCCAGTCTGGGTGACAGAGCAAGACCTTGTCTCAAAAAAAAAAAAAAAAAAAAAAAAAAAGGAAAGAAAGAATCAGACTTAGTCATGCAGTCCTGTTTGACCAGAGGATGAGAACTGGTTGGCAGTCAGTAGAGCATCTATTTTGAGGTAGGCATGGTGTGCTAGGAAGGGATACAGAGTTAGAATTAAAATAATTCCTTTCTACCTCTTATAAGCAGAATGACTTTGGGCAAGTCATTTACTTCTTTGAGCTGTAGTTCGTTATCCATAAAGAGAGCAGAGGGTTCCTTCTTCACAGGGTTATTGTAAATATTAAATAACATATTTTTATTTATGCACTTTGTAAATTCTAAAGCACTGATCTATGCCTCTCACTTAGAGAAGAGGTATAGTTGTAGTCTGGGTCTATACTGGTCTATTCATGTTTGTTGTTGTTTTTGTCATCATTGTTAATTTGGTAAGTGGGAGAGATCTGTTGGTGGTTTCTGGGCAGGGAAAGGACATGATTAGAGTAGTATCTTTGAACAGTCACAGTGTCAGTAGGTGAAAAGGCAGTTAGGCTGAAGCAGATGGCCTGGATAGGAGGCTTTTGCAATAGTTGAGGTGAGAGGCAGTATAAGGTAACATATGCTGTTAAATGCAAAAAGAGAGCGAAATCTGATGCAGGGAATGTTGATAAGGGAAGACTGACCAGTCTTGGCACTTGAGTGAATGTGCAGGATGATAGATAGGGAGAATGATGTTAGTGACCTAGACTCAAAACTGGGTGATGGGGAGACTGGAATATTATTAGGTGAGAGAGAAGGTAGATGATAATTTTAGAGTGTCAGATGGGCATCTGGGTAGAAGTGTCTAGAAGGCAGAGGAAAATCCAGGCATGGAGCTTAGAAAAGAATTCAAGGCTAGAGGGGGTGGTACCAGCCAAGGCAGTAGCAGTGAAAGGGAACCCACAGGGAGTGAGCAAAGCACAGAAATGGCAGAGGCAATGGGTGGTATCCCTCTGGGAGCTGTTTCATCCAGAGGTAGGATGAGAAAGGAAGGACTTGTAAAGGAAACAGCAGGCAGACACTGGAGAGAACCAGAGTGCAGCACCATGAAATCCCAAGGAGGAAGGGGATTGTGGGCAGGAGTGTCAAACAGTGTCAACCATTGTGAAGAGGTCGACGAGGATGGACGCTGAGCTGTGGTCATGGGGTTTGCATATCATACAGTCGATGTCTCCAAGGGCAGCATGCATTGTGGGTAGAAGCCACATCAATGGAGCTTGATGGAAGGACAGAAGGCATTCGCTTATGGGGATAACAGAGTTAAAGTGATGTTTGCTTGTTATTGTTCTAGACTGGAGTATTTTTGTTGGTTGAGGAGGAAAAGCCTATAGAGAAAGAGATTGCTGACAAAGGCAAAAACAGTTGGTTGAGCCACGTCTTGCAATGAATAAGCAAAAGTTAAATTAGAGGCTTGGATTGACCTTGGAGGTGGTTAGGGGCAGAAGAGAAGAGGGAAGAACAGATTTTGAAATCCAGAGAGTTGGAAGGCTGAGGCGGGCAGATCACCTGAGGTCAGGAGTTCAAGACCAGCCTGGTCAACATGGTGAAACCCCGTCTCTACTAAAAATACAAAAATTAGCCAGGTATGGTGGTGGGCACCTGTAATCCCAGCTACTCAGGAGGCTGAGGCAGGAGAATTGTTTGAACCCAGGAGGCAGAGGTTGCAGTGAGTTGAGATTATGCCACTGCACTCCAGCCTGGGCAACAGAGCGAGACAGCATCTCAAAAAAAAAGAAAAGAAAAAAGAAAGAAATGCAGCGGGAGGAAGCAGGGACCCCTGTATTTTCGGGAAACCAGAGTCTGAGTATTTTGGGGATGGGGATGGAGCCCTACAGGCTTATCCACTGCCTGCCCTGCCACCCCCACCCAATCATATTCCTTTCTGAAGTATAGAACTATTTAGCAGCTTTAGTACACGAAGGCAGGCTTAAGCATGTAACCGCTCCCCCAACCCCATGCATACCCTCTTTCGATTTTATTTGTGCCGTGGCTTAGCATTGCTTGCACCCTTAAATTCCTCACCTGCTGCTTCTGTCATTTTCGTCACCATAGGTGTCGCCTGTGCTTTGTGGTGGGATATTTGGCCCCTTGTGGATGGCACCCATGTCGTGCCAGTCCCAGGCTGTGCCGGCCGTATCCTTTCCGTGAGGATCTGCCCCAGCATAGCCTGCTACATACCCCAGCCCCCAGCCCCAGCAGATAGACCCTGGATGTCTGGCCAGGGACCAAATTCTTCTGCACAAGTAGGGAGAGAGGCGGAACAGAGGCCAGGAAGGGAGAGAGATGTGTTTCCCACCCAAATGCATGTAACACTTGATCTGCTCAAGAAGGCACGAAAAGGAGAGGATCGGGGTGAGACACCAGGGCCCTGAGAGCTGGGGAGAGCAGCCTGGGTTTCTGGTTCTCTGGGTCCCGGGTCAGTCTGCGTAAGTCCTGGCTAGGATGTGTATCCTGGGCCCATTCCCAGGCTCCCCTTGTCTTTCA
This sequence comes from Rhinopithecus roxellana, assembly GCF_007565055.1. Classification (NCBI taxonomy): domain Eukaryota; kingdom Metazoa; phylum Chordata; class Mammalia; order Primates; family Cercopithecidae; genus Rhinopithecus; species Rhinopithecus roxellana. The sequence goes on along the minus strand of NC_044559.1, from coordinate 114,791,145 downwards.
GCAACCCTCAGTCCAGTCGGAGGAGGTTTCTGTGCCCCATTACCCTCACACAGGTCTCTGCCAGCCCATCTCACAGGGGCTCCTCCTAAGGCCTGGAGGGGTGCACTTCTCCTTCCCTGTTCTGGGGGCACCAGCCCAGCTTCTGCCTCTGCCAGGACCCTCTCTTTGCTCCATTGCATGTAGACTCACCATTCTTCTTCTCTTCCTGTTAGCAGAGTGCTTTACTTTTCCACCGTGGGAGACCCAGGCCTCTACACAGGGGCTTGTTCACTGAATGCTATCAGCAGCATTGTTTAGCCTGAAAACCAGTAGAGAATGTGTATTTCCTGATCACTGAAAAAAATACCAAAGCAATGAATGTTGTTATATCATCCGGAATGAGGAGTTGAGAAAGAATGCTGGCTTTGACCTTCCATCCCGGAGGGCAGCGTGGAAAGGGAGAAGAAAAGCAAGCTGTGTGCCGTGTGTGGGCAAGGGGGAGAATGGACCAGAAACAGACTGCCCCTGTCAGGACACACAGCACTTGTGGGGTGCCTGAGGAGTTTGAACTCTCCGCAGACCAAGGAGGTGGCAGGAGTAAGACATGAGTATTCTGTAACATCAAGGGAAAGTAAGACCAGACTAAGAAGAATAGAATAATGTTAAAATACACAGATCCCCAGAGGCTGGTGTGTCGCTGTGGGTTTGTTTTAGGGGTAAAGAAAGGGAATTGATGGTCTGGAGCTAAACCAATGTCTGTGTCTGTTTAGTTTCAGCAGAGATGACAGGAGTTAGATAGGACGCCCATGATTTTGGGCACCTGCTCGCTGGGCTCTAAACCTGGGCCTGGACTTCACAGAGTGGAGAACCAGCCCCTGGAGAAGTCTAGCTGGTAGTTTTTAGAAGGAAGAGGGAGCATTGTGACTCCCTTCCAGTTAGGCAGTATGTAGCCAAGACAGGCTGCCCCAGACGTAGGTCTGTGGAATTCCTTTGGGTCTCAGTGGCCTCACCTTTAAGAGAGACTTGGACTAGTGGATTCTTGGAGCTCTAAAACTCCCTTATTCTAGAACACATCTAGATAGGCTTATTTACTCCTTACAAGTTCTTTGATCCAGAGTTAAAAGGAACCCTGGAGTGGGGATAAAGCCCACCGGCTCTGGACAGGGCTGTTGAAGCAGGATAGCAGGGGGCCAGGAAGAGGAACGCCCAGCAGAGCACAGGTGGAATGTGGTCTGCCTCAAGCCTGGGGCTGGATCTACAGTTTTTCTCTTAACAATGCTTTGGCAGGTTTGCACAAAATTACCTAGCACCTTTACGTCTTGCGAATATTACCGCAGCATTAGGTAAAAACAAGTTCAGGTTTTATGATCAAAACAACATCTGGCTGGCCGCGGTGGCTCACGCCTGTAATCCCAACAACACTTTGGGAGGCTGAGGTGGGTGGATCACATGAGGTCAGGAGTTCGAGACCAGCCTGGCCAACATGGTGAAACCCCGCCTCTACTAAAAATATAAAAATTAGCTGGGTGTGGTGGCGGGCGCCTGTATCCCAGCTACTTGGGAGGCTAAGGCAGGGGAGTCGCTTAAACGGGAGGCAGAGGTTGCAGTGAGTTGAAATCACACCACTGCACTCCAGCCTGGGCGACAAGAGCAAAACTCCGTCTCAGAAAGAAAATTTGGAGCAAAGTTAAGCTGCAGATGATGGCACAACACAACAGTCTAGGGCCTGTCGGCCCAACCCGTCCTCCTACACGAAAGAGTTGAGTTTGGTGAAGAAGCATCATTTTGCATCATTTCAAAAGTCTCATCATAAATTCTGTGACATAATCCATCACAAGTAGGAAGCACGCCTCCAGAATAGACCCAATGATGACGAATGGCAGCTCCCACAGAAAGAGAAGATTAATCGCTGCTGGGGTATTGTGTGCAATTCTTTTCAAGGTTGCACAGTGAATTCCCTTGCCCTCCTTCAATTTGGTTCATGGCGTTAAACCAGATTTTTCCAGGGAGATTAAAGATGGGTTTGCAGCAGTATCAAAGAGTATCTCTTACATTGTTTGCGTGAAGAGATTAATTGTCATCTACTTCTTTCATTTACATGGACTTTCCCAAAATGCTACCCAGATCCACAGGCAAATGCCGAGCAGTGACAAGACTGCTTGCACATAGAACTTGGAAAAAGCTTTTTGTTTAAAACCTAAATAACATCCTGTATCAAAACAAATGTGACAATGGGCTATTATTTCTCTCCCCATAATAGCATGTTGTCACATCTCTGCGTCCTGCATGAATGGGGGAAGGGAGGCCTTGTGAGAGGGAGCAGGGTGGGGGAGGCGTGCTGAAACCTTAGAGAGGCACTTCCTGGTTTTGCATTTTCTAAAAACAGAAACTGCTCCTGGGGGAGGTAACTCAGAGGTTAATCTCTGCAGGTGCCCGGCCACAGCCTCGCGTTCATTTCCAGAGAAGGGCTCTGAGGTTGCCTGAGAACACCAGCTACAGTGACCTGACCGCGTTTCTCACGGCCGCCAGCTCCGCCTCGGAGGTGGACAGTTTTCCTTATTTGCGAGGATTAGACGGAAATGGAACAGGTAATTGGAGTCTTTTCTCTTTTCAGTGGGAGTTTCTGTGTTTCCGTCTTTACATGTGGATTTTAGGTATGATTGGAAGTTTCAGCACTACGTGGGAGTAAGGCACTAAAGTTGCGGAAGGGGAATTCTTGGTACAAGTTCAAGTGCATTGAAACTGTGTTCCATCGGTACAAGCCCTGCAGAATTACATGTTAGCGCGTTGGTCTCCTTGAGCTTTTCTGCTGTTACCAATTGCCTTAAGCACCTTCTCTGAGCTCTCCTTTGGTGGACTAAGTATATTCAATTCAGAGAAATTCTTGTCATTGAAATTGCAATTTTTTTTTTAAGTATAAGATCAGAGTTAAGGGTTTTGGCCCAGCTGCCCTCTGCCTTATCCCACGAGCCCCCATTTGAGAGGGTAGCCTGTGGGTGGGTGGGGCTGGTAGAGACACACCACCCCACCCACCCATGCTGCAGCCAGGAGGGGAAGAGGGGGCGCTTGGTCCAACTCAGAGACAGGCATACCTTGGCTCCGTGCCCCACCAGCATGGGGACCACTTAGGATGGGAGCCTCCGCCCTCTGCCGTCTATGCCCACCCAGCTCTTTCCCACGTCGCTTCTTTCTCTGCACTTGCTCTCTCTGCCCTCAACTGGGCATAGAGTGGCCAGGCTTTGAATTTGCTTTGGAATCCACCCTCTCCTGGCAGGTCTGTAAGTCAGCTGGGTCAGTATCTCAGTATCACTCTTCTGGTGTGCCACAGCTAAAAGATCAGAGAAACTAAAAGCTGTCCACCAGAAAATAGGTGATAATTCCTTATCGAAGAAAGACCCTTGACAGGTACCTTCCACCTCTGATTATGTCCAACTGCACCATTCTCTGGGCCCCTTCGCACTGGTCCCCAGTCCTCCTGATGGAAGAGGTGTCAGGATTCTGGAGTCCTGAATTATTTTCTTGTCTACCCTGCTTTCCTTTCCACGACACTTGAGACTAATCACAGCATTAAAATTTTAAATCAAAGGCTGTTCTGAGTTCCATTCTGCCAGGTAAGTAACTTACTGCATTTCCCAGGGATACTTGGATTGAATTTCACTTAATTTTCCAGTACTTTACATAAACTGATTATTCTGAAAAAGCTTTTAAACCTGAAATATTGGATCCATTTTGTAGCATGTTAATAAGTTTCTGGTTAGACGTAAAGGCAACCTGGTGATTTGTTACTCATTTTTCTTCCCTCTGTTTTCCAGAATGTTTCTCCTTTAATTTTTGTGTGCTGATGAGGATGTGATTAACATGTCAGCAAATATGTCAGTACTTTGTCATCAGAAAGATGGCATAGCTGTCATCTTAAGTAAACATTATTAGGAAAAAAATGTTGACTATTACTTGAAATGTGCCAGTCTGGGAGAAAAGTCTTGTTTTGGGGAGTATGAAGAAGTGGTTTAAGCTGGGTGCGGTGGCTCACGCCTGTAATCCCAGCACTTTGGGAGGCCAAGGTGGATGGGTCATTTGAGGTCAGGAGTTTGAGACCAGCCTGGCTAACATGATGAAATGCTGCGTCTGCTAAAAATACAAAAATTAGCTGGGCGTGGTGGCAGGTGCCTATAGTCCCAGCTACTCGGAAAGCTGAGGCAGGAGAATCGCTTGAACCTGGGAGGTAGAGGTTGCAGTGAGCTGAGATCGTGCCACTGCACTCCAGCCTGGGCAACAGATCTAGACTCTGTCTCAAAAAAAAAAAAAAAAAAAAGGTTTAAAATATCATAACCAGCTACCAGCCTCCTGGACGAAATGGTACACGATCCACAAAACACTAACTTGGAGGGACAGCCTCCGTGCTCGGGACTCATTAATTTTTTTCTGTGTCCCACTTCCAGTAGCTCTTGAATAAATTAGGCAGTCTGAGAAAATGGGGGAAAAAGAACACAAAGACAGAACTATTGATTTTAGAGGAGTTTGTTTTACTTTAAAATCATTCCGTGATTTCAGAGGGAAGAGAGAGGGCTTTGCAAGGTGACTTGAAACTTCACAGCCGGGCGCGGTGGCTCAAGCCCGTAATCCCAGCACTTTGGGAGGCCGAGACGGGCGGATCACGAGGTCAGGAGATCGAGACCATCCTGGCTAACCCGGTGAAACCCCGTCTCTACTAAAAAAATAAAAAAAATTAGCCGGGCGAGGTGGCGGGCGCCTGTAGTCCCAGCTACTCGGGAGGCTGAGGCAGGAGAATGGCGTAAACCCGGGAGGCGGAGCTTGCAGTGAGCTGAGATCCGGCCACTGCACTCCAGCCTGGGCGACAGAGCGAGACTTCGTCTCAAAAAAAAAAAAAAAAAAAAAGAAAGAAACTTCTCTTCCATGGAAAGAATGAATGACTTGACCTAGAAATGACTAGGCTTTCTCAGAGACCTAGCAGCGAAGGCATCCACCCATAGTGAATTCACGCGCACCCTCGAGGACTTGGAACGTGGGCTCCCTTGAGCACAGGCACCTCAGTAACTCACCAGCTCCATGCCGGCCCCCGGGGTCAGTTTGCCCACAGCTTGTCTTTTGCCCACAGTCACTTACCTCCTGTTTTACTAAAGGCATCTGAGAGCTCACAGCCTAAAGAGAGCGCGCCTGCACCAGATGTGTCTTTGGGAGATGACACGAGTTCATCTCCTGAAGATCCAGGAAATGACTAGAGTCATAACCAGAGTTCAGTGAAGGTGGATAGAAACAGAGAGGCTGTGGAAGAGACTGGAAAAGGCTCCGAAAGGCTGTTTTCTGGGGGTACCATGAAGGGTGTGGTGTTTAGTTTAGAGGGTGGATCGAGAGTTGTAAGTGGAAAAGCATCTTCTCTTTGTAGCTCCTGGGGGCCCCCTCCTCTCACCAGAGAGCATCGCACTCTTCCCCCGGCTGCTGAGAAAGCACAGAATGTTCCAGTGGTGTTCCCAAGGGGTTTTACAAAAATTGCTTTCACTAATAACTCCAGGAAGACAGAGAAGAGTCAATAAAATGACAAGTGCAGACTTTTCCTGCAATTCCACAACGTTGGTAGAATACAGAGCCCAACAGAACCTTAACTGTCAGCTGAACAGAACCTGTCATGTGACAAGTGACCAGGTGGATGACCCAAGGTGATACAGCTACTCTGCTCGCTTGGGCCAGTGGTATTCCGCCCTGCAACACGATTCTGCTGCATTTGCCTGACACCTGCTTGTCTTTATGCAGACTTAAAGGGAGCCAGGCAACATCCAGATGGAACAGGAAGGAAAGCCACTTTCTATATAGAACTCAGTATTCTGTGTAAAATTGGAGGTTCGTAACAAAGAGAAGGAAAATAGTTCAGCCCTTCCAAATGTGAATTGTTGCAGAATCAGCTGGGCGCGATGGCTCACGCCTGTAATCCCAGCATTTTGGGAGGCCGAGGTGGGTGGATCACTTGAGGTCAGGGGTTCAAGACCAGCCTGACCAACCTCATCTCTACTAAAAATACAAAAAAAGAAAGAAAAAAAAATTAGCCAGGCATGGTGGCGTGTGCCTATAGTCCCAGCTACTCAGGAGGCTGAAGCAGGAAAATTCCTTGAACTGAAAAGGCGGAGGCTGCAATGAGCCAAGATTGCACCACCGCACTCCACCCTGGGTGACAGAGCGAGACTTTGTCTCAAAAAAAAAAATAAAAGTTGCAGAATAAACAACATGGGTGCATAGAGGGAGAGTCATTCGGAAGGCACAGAGAAGCAGGCATTTAATGGAGCCCTGAGGAAGGAAAGAGGCCTCAAGAAAGCAGATCTAATTCCCCACAATGTCTTAAGACAGCTAGAGGACATTAAAGGGATATGAAATTCCATGAACCTAATGCACATTGCTGTCCATTAATATGCTCGTTTCTGCAGTGCTCTATTACTTCTGAATGTTTCAGGCTGAGTATACTTACTTCCATAGATGCAGGAAGGCATCTAGTCTACCCTCCTTAGTTTTGAAGGTAAGAAAAACAGACCCCAGAGGAACAAAGTCACTTTTGGAGGTGACATAGGCAGTGAGTGGCAGATCTGGTACTGGGACTCCTTCTTCCTGAACTGGGAATGTGCAGGAAGGGATAGTTGAAAGGTGACGAGGGAGGAGAAGGGTGACACCATTTCTAGGGCTTTTCTCCTCTACCTACCTGCTACCTGCTACCTGCTACCTGCTACCTGCCTACTTGGGCATCCTGCCTAGAGTTTGATGAAAGAAAACAGCACTCCCTGATGGAAAACATTTTCTCTCAGTTGTTTATACTGTCTAGTAAGTTATTTAATCTCTCTGTAGTTTCTCTTTTTTTGTGTGTGGTTTTGTTTTGTTTTGAGACAGGGTCTCACTCTGTCACCGAGGCTGGATTGCAGTGGTGTGATCATAGCTCACTGCAGCCTTCACTTCCCAGGCTTAAGTGATCTTCCCACTTCAGCCTCCTCAGTAGCTGGAACTGTAGGCATGCACCACCATGCCCAGCTAATTTTTTGTATTTTTTTGTAGAAACAGGGTTTCACTATGTTGCCCAAGCTGTTCTTGAACTCCTGGGCTCAAGCAACCCGCCTCGGCCTCCCAAAGTGCCAGGGTTACAGTCATGCGCCACCGCGCCTGGCCAGCGTTTCTGTAGTTGTAAGTTCCATCTTCTCAAGAGGGTCTAACAGAACCTAGAGTGGTAAACTGTAGACCTGGCTTTGCTTCTGTATCAACTTTGAGCCTCTGGCACATTTATGTTTCAAGACACAAAATCTTTGGACCACAAACATGGTAAATTCTGAGTTTTGTTGGTGGTTTTTTTACCGTAAAATGACATAACCAGACTAAAAGATTTCAAAACTTGGATCTCTGATTCCAACTTGGATCTTTCCATGAAATCTCCATTCCCACACCTTTGCCTTCATTAAAAAACAGAGATGGGTATGAATGATAAAAGGTAGAGTGGCATTAGCTGTGTAGAAATTGCTGTATGAAGGATTTAGCTGTAATTTGTTGCTGAGACTCTAAAATTCACTAGGTTTGCTTTAAATGTTTAAATGTAGACCAGATTGGAGGTTTACATTAGCTCAGGTTGGTAGATAGGTAAGTATATAAGTAACTGAATAAAAAGTCCTATAATTGTATTCTAATGCAGCTTAATTTTTTTTATCACTGTGTCTTTTGTTATTCTGCTCAAAGAAAGATGTAAAATTATGACAGAACATATTTTGTGGGATATTGTATTTCACTAGAGGAAAATGTAAAATGGATTGCTTGAGTGCATAAATATATCAGTCTCATAAGCATTCTCTCATTTATCTGTAGGCAGTCATTAATGCTTTGGCCTGGACCAAAGGCCTTTAATGGAGAATAATTGGTGTATTGAGGTCCTTTTAAACAGACCAAAATAACAATGGCAACTAAAATAACTCATAAATATTTCAAGTCCAGTCCTCAGTAGCATACTTTTTAGCAGAAGTTAGTATTTTTGAAGGAATCTTTGAAGAAATTTGCTATATTAAAAAAAAGCAGCCTCTACTCTAAAACATTTGGTTTTATTGAGGTTATCTGCCAAGTAATTAACATGTGCCTGGGGCTCGCTTTGTGTAAAAGTTACTTCCAGGCGATTTCCACCTACACCTTTGTCTCAGGTTACAGAAAAAACCTTGTCTTTTGAGATCATTTTTGAAAGCAAAACACAGTAATGAAAAATAGCAAACCTGGCCAGGCACAGTGGGTCACGTCTGTAATCCCAGCATAGGCCTGTGATTGCCAAGGCGGGCGGATCACCTGAGGTCAGGAGTTCAAGACCAGCCTGGTCAATATGGCAAAACCCCATCTTTACTAAAAATAAAAAAATTATCCGTCAGGGTGGCAGACGCCTGTAATCCCAGCTACTTGGGAAGCTGAGGCAGGAGGATCGCTTGAACCCAGGAGGTGGAGGTTACAGTGAGTTGAGATTGTGCCATTACACTCCAGCCTGGGCGACAGAACGAGACTTCATCTCAAAAACAACAAACAAACAAACCTGAGCCTAGTTTCCAGCTCAACCCCTACTGAGTGTATGCCCTTAGGCCACCTACCATTACTACTCTCTCTGAGCCTGTTTCTTTATGTGTAAAGTGATGACTTTACCTGCCTAACTGGGTTGTGGTGAGGATTATGTATGTAAAGTGCTTAATGCGGTCCCTGACACATAGGTGGTGCTGTACTCGGTCAGTGGTAGCTGCGACTATTTTTTTGCAAAGGTTTCCACAGCCCACGTGGGTACTTTGCATGCAAATGATGGAAAATGCCTCTTCCTTCTAGGAAACAGCACCAGGCATGACCTGACCCCAGTCACAGCCGTCAGTGTCCACTTGCTGAGCAGTAATGGAACGCCGGTGCTGGTGGATGGTCCCATCTATGTCACTGTGCCCCTGGCCACGCAGAGCAACCTGAGGCACAATGCCTATGTCGCGGCGTGGCGGTTTGACCAGAAGCTGGGTAAGCAAGAGTTCTGTGCCGACGATCGGCTACCAGATGGCTTCGTTACTGTTTGGTTTTCCTTCTAAGAAGCTCATGGAAGTCTCCTTTCCTTGAAGTCAGTGAATGCTGCTGCTCACATTGCATTGTGTGTTCTCATGTGGACGGCACCCTTCCCTTGCCATTCAGGCCCTCTCTCGGGAACTAATTTTTTGTTTGTTTTCTTATTTGTTTTTGTTTTGCACATTTAACCTAATTTACTCGTAAAGAATCTGTAAACGTTATTAGAGCTAAAACTGGCTCTCCTAATCTTCATCCTTTTATTCATCAGAAGGTCATATGGTTGCTCTTGGTCATATGTGGTATTTTTTTTTTCCTGGTTTCTGAAAAAGGACAAACATTTGCCAAAACTGTACAAAACAAAGAAAATAAAAAGTACCCATAAGTCTTACCACCTAGAGAAAACCACTAATATACCTTGAATTCTGTCCTTCTAGGGCTTTCACAGTGCACGTAGGTATTAGTTATCAACTGCTATGTCACATACCACCCTAAAAGTTAGCCACTTAAAACAACAGTGAGCTCCAGTATCTCAGAGTTCCTGGGGGTCAGGAATCCAGGTACTGCTGAGCTGGGTGGTAGGGCTCAGAGTCTCTTACAAGGCAGCTGTCAAGCTGTGACTCAAGGCTGTGGTCATCTCCAGCAAGGTTCAGCTGGGACTAGTGAGTGTGACTCAGCGGCTGAAGGCAGGCCTCACTTCCTTGCCGGCTGTTGACCAGAGGCCTTACCTCCTTACCACGCGAGCCCCTCCATAGAGCTGCTGACTACATGGCAGTTTGCTTTCCCCTGAGCAAATGATCCAAGAGTAAATAAAAATGATATAGTAGGCTGGGTGTGGTGGATCACACCTGTAATCCCAGCACTTTGGGAGACTGAGGCGGGTGGATCACTTGAGGCCAGGAGTCTAAGACCAGCCTGGCCAACATGGCAAAACCCCATCTCTACTAAAAATATAAAATGCTGCGGAGCCAGGCGTGGCAGCGGGTACCTGTAATCCCAGCTTCTCAGGAGGGAGGCTGAGGCAGAAGAATCAATTGAACCCAGGAGGCGGAGGCTACAGTGAGCCAAGATCACACCACTTCACTCCAGCCTGGGTTACAGAGCAAGACTCTGTCTCAAAAATAAATAAATACATACATACATACATACATACATACATACATACATACATATATACAGATATAGTCATTTAAAAGGCCAAGTGCCCAGAATGAGGTCATAGTCTTTTGTAACCTAATCTCAAAAGCAGCATACCATCATTTCTTTCCATAGGCTGTTGGTCACACAGACCCACAGTGGTATAGACCAGCACTGAGAGTAGACTATACAGGGGGATGAATACTAGGAAGTAGGGGTCACTTGGGGCTGGCTGTCTGAGAGGTTGCCTTCTACAAAGCATATTTAGCAGAAATGAGATCATGTGCTGGGTACTGTTTGGATGCAGTGGCTCCCACCTGAAATTCCAACACTTTGGGAGGCTGAGGCAGGAGGATTGCCTGAGCCCAGGAATTCAAAGTCACAGTGAGTCGTGATGCTATGATCAGGCCACTGCACCTCCTCAGCAACAGAGCGAGACCACTCACTCACTCGCTCGCTCGCTCAATAATACATATATAAAAATACAATTGTACAGCATGAACATCTTTCCATAGCATCATTATTCTGCCATATCAATTTTTGTAAGTCCATAGTATTCCATCCTATGGATATATCATACTTCACTTTGGTTCATCAATCCCCTGCAATTAGAAAAAATGTTATTGGCCGGGCGCGGTGACTCACACCTGTAATCCCAGCACTTTGGGAGGCCGATGTGGGTGGATCATGAGGTCAGGAGTTTGAGACCAGCCTGACCAAGATGGTGAAACCCCATCTCTACTGAAAATACAAAAATTGGCCGGGCGTGGTGGCTCATGCCTGTAGTCCCAGCTACTTGGGAGGCTGAGGCAGGAAAATCGCTTGAACCCGGGAGGCGGAGGTTGCGGTGAGCGAAGATTGTGCCATTGCACTCCAGCGTGGGCAACAAGACCAAAACTCCATCTAAAAGAAAAAAAGAAAAAAAAAGTTATTATTCTAACCACTGTTGTAGAAAATATCTTTGTAGCTAAATCTTCATGCACAGCTTTGATTATTTCCTTAGGATGACTTTTTAGAAGAATTGCTGAGTTACAAAATGTACAAAATTCTAAAACTTTTAAAACGTATTTCCAAATTTCCCTCCAGACAGTTGTATTGGTTTCCACTTATGATACCAGCCCAGGAGCATGTGCTTGGGCCGAGGGTCTTGGCAGCATGGGGGCTCTTATCCTCCTTTGCTTCCTAGTGCCCTGAAAGTCAAGCTTGAAAATATCAATTTTCTGCCGGGCATGGTGGCTCACACCTGTAATCCCAGCACTTTGGGAGGCAAGGCAGGCAGATCACTTGAGGTCAGGAGTTTGAGACCATCCTGGCCAACATGGTGAGACCCCATCTCTACTAAAAATACAAAAAAATTAGCCAGATGTGGTGGTGCGTGCCCAAAGTCCCAGCTACTTGGGAGGCTGAGGTAGAGGATCCCTTGAACCTGGGAGGCAAAGGTTGCAATGAGCCGAGATCGCATCACTGCACTCCAGCCTGGGTGACAGAGCAAGACTCTGTCTCAAAAAAAGAAAATATCAGTTTTCAAATAACCCAGTTCAGAATTTAAAACTGTTAGACCATGCATGAAGATAATTGGGAGATTTTTGATGTCAGTATATTTTCAAAAATACCTAATTCCTTCAATCAGTTAAAACAGAGTTCTAGGAATTATATTTGAAAAGAAACGTCTTTTGGGCTTTTGGAGGGAATTTTTGTTTGGTCTTATTTTTACTTTCCAAATAATTAATAGAGACTCTGTAATTATTTGTGTGGAATGCATTGATTTTATCAGCCATAGTAAGCTTGACATTGTTAAGTGGATTGTGATGCTGTCTGTTCACACATCCTGCACCAAATGAGATGGGCCCTTTATTGATGGTGTGTGTTCTCTGCGAGCCTGATAATTTGGGGGGCATCAAGGTCATGGTGGGGACCTGAGGTACACTGGGCCTCCAGGAGGGAGTAGCCTGAGGAATGTGTGACCAAGAGTCTCTGAAGAATGTCAGAATTCTAAAGGGAGGAAGAAAATGGATAAAGAAAAACACAGAGAAAGGGGGCAAGAGAATGGGAAGAGCTTGTGTTTTGTTTCCTGAAAACCTGGGTTCTGCTGCTTATAAAACTGAGTCCCACGTTGGGCAAATTACTTACCTCTATTTGCATTTGTAAGAGCTAGGAATATACACCCCCTTGTATATTCTGCCTGTCCCCATTAGCCCTCCCAGGGGGCGCTCAAGCACACCCAGGTCAATGCACTGAGAAGCAGTGGAGAGTGTGGGTGAGAGCAGGGAATCTGGGGGGCACAGTGGTGTGGAATGCCAGCTCTGCCACCCACTGGCTCTGTGGCCCTGGCCAAGTTCCTTAACCTTTCTGGTCTAGTTTCTTCCACTGTGAAATGGCAATTATAATAGTCCCCACTGTTGTTACAATGAGTGTATTAGGATTCTCTAAAGAAACAGAGCCAATAGGAGATATATATATATTTGGAGAGAGAGATTGATTTTAAGGATTTGGCTCACAATTGGGAAGGCTGGCAAGTCCAAAATTGCAAGGTAGGCTGGCAGGTACGCTGAGATGAGGCCCTCCCTCACTGTGGAGCATGATCTGCTTCACTCAAAGTCAACTGATTGGGCTGGGCACTGTGGCTCATGCCTGTAATACCAGCACTTTGGGAGGCCAAGGCAGGCAGATCACGTGAGGTCAAGAGTTTGAGACCAGCCTAGCCAATATGGTAAAACCCCATCTATACTAAAAATACAAAAGATTAGCTGGGTGTGCTGGTGCATGCCTATAATCCCAGCTACTCCAGAGGCTGAGGCAGAAGAATCACTTAAAGCCGGGATGAGGAGGTTAAGGTGGGCCGAGATCGCGTCCCCGCACTCCAGCTTGGACAACAGAGTGAGACACCATCTCAAAAAAAAAAAAGTAAAGAAAAAAAAAAGCAAAGTCAACTGGTTGGAAAGTTTATCTCTTCTAAACCAAGTATCTCCCTAGTAACATCCGGACATATTTGGCCACATTTCTGGGGACTGTGGCCTAGCCATGTTGTCAGACAAAATTAGTCATCACAAAAGTAAATGACAGCTTGTCACTTTCACAAGCACAGCCGATCCTTTCCGGTCCCCTCCCCGGCCTCATCCTGAGCACGTTGTGCAGGTTGCAGTGGTCCTAGCAGCTTGAACGGCATGGTATGTGGGTGGCAGTTACTCCCTGCGCCCTCACCGAGTCTGTGCCGGTACCAGTTACTCCCTGCGCCCTCGCCAAGTCTACACGGTACCAGTTACTCCTTGTGCCCTCACAAAGATTACACGGGTACCAGTCACTCCTTGTGCCCTCGCCAAGTCTATTTATCTTTGAATGCTTGTGATCAAGAACAGTTTCTGGCATAATGCTAGGGTACCCAACTAAAATGTCTGTTGAATGGTTGAATCACATGAGGATAATTTTAGGGTTTTTTTGCTTTCTTTTGTTTTTCAGAGACAAGGTCTCCCTCTGTCACCCAGGCTAGAGTGCAGTGGTGTGATCATAGCTCACTACAGTCTCGATCTCAAGAGCTGAAGCAATACTCCCACCTCAGCTCCCTGAATAGCTGGGACTACAAGGGTGGTCACCATGCCCAGCTAATTTTGGGGGATTTTTTGAGATGGAGTCTCACTGTGTCGTCCAAGCTGGCGTGTGTGGGCAAGATCTCAGCTCACTACAACCTCCACCTCCCAGGTTCAAGCAATTCTAGTGCTTCAGCCTCCCAAGTAGTTGGGATTACAGGCTCCCACCACCACCCTGGGCTAATTTTTGTATTTTTTTAGTAGAGATGGGGTTTCACTATGTTGCCTAGGCTGGTCTCGAACTCCTGGGCTCAAGTGATCCACTCGCCTCTGCTTCCCTCAGTCCTGGGATGACAGGCATGAGCTGCCATGTCTAACCAATTTAGATATCTTTAAAAGGCAATTTAAGATACTTTGATATAGCATCTGTACTTAAGTTGACTGTATACATAGAAGTTACCTTTATGTATATAAGTATACGTACACGTTATAGAAGGATGATGCTTTAAGCTCTTGTTTAGAGGAAGGACCATTCTATTGGATTTTTTTTTTAATCTTGGAGCCTCCATCCCTGCTGTTTATTTTCTCCTCATTTTTGCCTTCTCTTTTTTAATGAGTGTATTTGAATGTGGAGGCTAGGGCTCCTAATATAAGGAAGCCGTCCCTAGGGATTCCTGTGTGGGTCATGTGCACTGTAACGATATGGCACAGGTGTATAAAAGCAGCATCCTTGCTTTCCTTGGTGGACTTTATATACAGTTCACAAACAACAAACTTACTTAAAGAAGTTTTTGATGTCCATGGCAGATGGAAAGATCTCTGCATCCTCATCTCTGGGCCCTGTGGATATTACCTTATATGGTCAAGGGACTTGGTGGAAGTGACGAAGAATCTGGAGATGGGGGGATTCTCATTGACTTTCTGGTTGGGCCCACGGCCATCACAAGGGCTCTTATGAGTAGGATGCAAGAGGAGCCAGAATCAGAGGAGGAGACAGCAGAGTGATGATGGGAGCGCAGGCCGGAGCCATGAACTTTGGAAATGCGGGAAGGGGACCCAAGCCAAGGAATACAGGCAGCCACTGGAAGCCAAAATCAGCAAGGAAGGGATTCTCCCTTCTGAGCCTCCAGGAGGAACCGGCTCTGCGGACTCCTTGACTTGAAACCAGAGAAACTGGTTTTGGACCTCTGACCTCCAGGAATATAAGAAAGTCATTCTGTGCTGTTTTAAGACGCTATACTTGTGGTAATTTTTTATAGCAGCAATAGGAAATGAATACAATACAGAAATTGGTGAAGACAGAGGTGTGTGCATTGTTAGGAAGCCTCTGAAGTAGAAGTTAGCCCATTCTCTGTTTCCTCTCTCGAAAAACTACCCATGACGGTACATTGGGAATCTTCATTGTGTAGTCGACCTATTTCCCCCCTTTTTTTTTTTTTTTTTGAGACGGAGTCTTACACTGTCAGCCAAACTGGAGTGCAGTGGTCCAGTCACAGATCACTGCAGCCTCGACCTCTCAGGCTAAAGCAATCCTCCGACCCCAGCCCCCTGAGTACCTGGGACTGCAGGCACACACCACCACACCTGGCTAATTTTTTTATTATTTATTTTCTATAAAGACAAGTTCTCACCATGTTGCCCAGGCTGGTCTCAAATTCCTGGCCTCAAGTGATCCATTTCAGCCTCCCAAAGGGCTGGGATTGTAGGCGTGAGCCAACGTGCCCGGCCTAAATGGCCTTTTTAACTTAGCATTTATGTGAAAAATGTAACTGCCAAATTCTTGGTTGTAACAGATTGCATGTATGCAGAAAAAAGCCAACATTTGTGGATAGTCATTCAAAAATAACCAAATGAATTAAAATATGTTTTCTGAAAACTTTAAGATAAGATGGACATTTCAAAGAAACCATATGTTTTTTCACTTATTAAACTCAATAGAAGCCTGCATATTTCCTAAGACTTTTGTTGCTATTACATTTAATTATAATATTAAGTAGAAATTAAAATATTTTAGTTAAATAAAAAATTCTAAAGATGGTATTAGATCAGGAAAAAAATGGGGAATGTGCCAACACATCTTAAGCACATAAAACAATTTAATAATTAGTTGCTATTTATGATTACGGTAATCAATCACCTCAAATTGTTTAATACTTCAAATTGTCTGTTGTTGAGGTAAATCAAAATAATTGCCAATTCCAAATTGTTTAACAGCCAGAAATAGCACAGATAGCAACTTGTGAATCTATTAATAATTTTTCATCTAAGTTGGGTTTGGCCAACTGTGGCCTGAAAGCAAAGAATCATTTTTACATTTTTAAATGATTGAAGAAAAAAATCAAATGGGGGAATGTTGATCAAGGGGTGCAAAGTTTTAGTTCTGCAGGATGATTAAGCTCCAGAGACTTAAGGCAAAGCCTGCTAACTGTTGTTAATAGGACTGTATTGTATACTTAAAATTTACTAAGAGGGTAGATTCAAAGTGTTGTCACCACTGAGGGAAAGAAAATGAAAAAACAATGGTAACTGTAAATTGATGGATATATTAATTAGCTTGATGTATGTATCAAAACATCAGGTCAGACAGCTTAAGTATATAAAATTTTTGTTTCAACTGTACGTCAATAAATATGGGGGAAATAAAGAATCAAAAGAAGAGGAATATCGCATGCCACATGAAAATTATATGAAATTCATATGTAAGCATCCCTAAATAAAGTTTCACTGGAACCCTGCCAGGCCCGTCTGCTGGCATATTGTCTGTGCGTGCTTTTGCACTACAACACAGGGTTGAATCATTGCAACAGAAACTTATATCCCCACAAACCAAAAATATTTACTATCTGGCCTCTTACAGAAAAAAAAAAAAAAAAATTGTGACCTCTTGTCTAAATGCCTTCCAAAAGAAAGTTCTTTCCATTCTAATATTACAGCGCCAGTGTATTCCACACTCTACAGGAGCAAACTGGATGCCCAGACAGCCATAACTTCCATATTTCCTGTTAGGTGACAGCCCCCCTGTATTTTGCCAGGGTTGACAATTGATGCTCAGAGTGACAGCACCTTCATTGTAGGGCCAGACCTCAAACTCTGTAAAGAAAGATGAAATTATTTTATGGTTCAATGGGACTTCTGTTCAAATGGTACAATCACATGGTGGCTTTTGTTTGTGTGTGTGTGTGTGTTTGTTTGTTTGTTTGTTTGTTTAAAGAAGGGGTCCTGCTCTGTCACCCAGGCTGCAGTGCAATGGTACAATCGGAGCTGGAACTCCTGGGTTCAGGAGATCCTCCTACCTCAGCTTCCTGAATAGCTGGGATGACAGATGTGCACCACCATGCCTAGCTAATTTGTAAATTTCTTTTTTTGTGGAGACAGGGTCTTGCAGTGTTGCCCAGACTGGTCTCAGACTCCTGCCCTCAAGTGATCCTCCCAACTCAGCCTCCCAAGTCACTGGGATTACAATGACTATGAGCCACCACCCTGCCTCAAAATCATGTTTTAACACTAAATCAGTATATCCATGTTTTAACTCTAACTCACACTCTTTAATCCTTGACTGCCAGGAAATTGAAAGTTTACTGTTAGGAGAGAGACCTAGAGATGCTCCCTTTCAAACCCCATGAGAGTGGGATCAATTTTTGATGCTGCCATTTATCACGGTTGTCTTTTAATTTTTTTCTTTTGGAACAGACAAATAATTTCCCATTCTTGAAACTGGCATCTTCATATTTCAACCTATATATTCATTAGAAGGTGATCAACTAGATTAACACCATCTTAGAATACAAATAACATTGAATTTGTTTAGTATGTTACAACAGCATGAGTTGTCTAATTGCTATATGGACCCTCAATAAAAATGATTTTGTGTATATGTGTGTGTGTGATGGAGTCTCGCTCTGTCACCCAGGCTGGAGTACAATAGCATGATCTCAGATCACCGCAATCTCTGCCTCCTGGGTTCAAGTGATTCTCTTGCCTCGGCCTCCCAACTAGCTGGGACTACAGGCACGTGCCACCACACCAGGCTAATTTTTGTATTTTTAGTAGAGATGGGGTTTCACCATGTTGACCAGGCTGGTCTTGAACTCCTGGCCTCCAGTGATCTGCCTGCCTCGGCCTCCCAAAGTGCTGGGATTATAGGCATGAGCTACCACACCCAGCCTAAAATAAATTTTTTAAGAAGCACGACTTGCATATATAAGTTGAGCATCTCAAATCCAAAAATCCAAGGTTTGAAATGTCCCAAAATCCAAAACTTTTTAAGGACCATCATGATACTCAAAGGTCATGCCCAAAGGAAATGCTCACTGGAGCATTTTGGATTTCAGATTTTGGATTTTCAGATTAAGTATGTTCAGTGGGTAAGTGTCATGCAAATATTCCAAAATCCAAAACACTTCTGGTCCCAAGCATCTTGGATAAAGGATATTCCACTCATACTGGAATCGAGACTTGTCACATTGGCATGTTTTGTTAAAGCTATTTTGTTAAAATACTGTGATTTGTAGAGCAAAGAAGCAGTCTATTTAGTGGATCTCTTTTCCTTAAAGAATCAGCAGAATATGTAATGATCTAATTGTGCTCTCTGTGTCCCGGGTGTCAAGATGTATGTGAGAGGAAGGAAATAAAATGAATTTGTAGCCAGGCACAGTGGCTCACACCTGTAATCCCAGCACTTTGGGAGGCCAAGGTGGGCAGATCACTTGAGGTCAAGAGTTTGAGACCAGCCTGGCCAACACAGTGAAACCCCATCTCTACTAAAAATACAAAAATTAGCTGGAGCTGGGTGTGGTGGTGGGTGCCTGTAATCCCAGCTTCTCTGGAGGCTGAGATCCCTTGAACCTGAGAGGTGGAGGTTGCAGTGAGCCAACATTGCACCATTGCACTCCAGCTTGGGCGACAGAGTGAGACTCTGTCTCAAAAAATAAATAAATAATTAATTAAATAAAGTGAATATGTATTGTGCAGTGACCAATTTGACCTTTGAAAGAAGCAATTTTCCTTCCCATGTCTGGCAAAGGAAGTTTTGTTAGACATGGTAAATACCTCTTAGCTGAGCCTTTCTGGACAGTAAGAGATGATCATGTTAGCTCTATTTTACAGACATCTCCCCTTTCTTTATCCTGTAACTGGGGCAGCAGATGGCTGTCTGATGTACAGGTTGTCAGACTGACATCTGACTTGTTGCCCTGGGGAATGGTCACAAGCAAACCAGGTCAGTGGTTTGAATTTAAAGTGATGGATATCAAGTGGCAAAATAAATAAATAAGTAAAGATTTATGGATCCTGTATTTGATAAGTTTCTGCTGTTTAATGGCAACCTGGATTATAGGATTTGGATACTCTCATTCTGATGAGATGATAGAAATAAAAGCATATTCTAAGAGGGAAGCTACAGCGTAGAATCCAGTTTTAACTGCCTCTCCACAGCATGAGAGTGTGTGTGGGTTGCTATAGAAATGGTGGTTACGGAACCAGCCTCTTACCATGTACGATGCATTTGTGTCAGGCTCTCAGGAATACCCACTCATAATTGGCCTGTAGTAGATTTGTCTCCACTTCAGACAGTGAATGTTACGGCTATGATGAGCTCATTTAACTAGTCCTTTTACCTAAGTCACGGACAACTTACCTTTGAAGGTGGAGCGTGATGTAAATACAGATCTAAGATTGTTTTTCCATTTCATTGGGTTTTTAATTGAGTTGAGGGGGAAGGGCAGCAAAGAGTGGGAGTTCTTACAGCACAAGATTATGTTTGCAACGTGAAGAAAATGAAAATATTATTAAACATGTAAATGATGAGCTTTGGGTGATAATGCTGTGTGAATGCAGGCTCATCAATTGTAGCGAAGGCACCTCTCTGGTAGGGGATATTGAGTCTGGGCTGTATGTGGGGTATCTGCACCTTCCGTTCAGTTTTGCCGTGAACCTAAATCTGCTCTTTAAAAAATAGTCTTCAATGAAATCATTATTATATTAGCTTATCTTTGTCTCTATATATCACAAGCCACATGTCTAGGTGAAGTAACCCAGATTGGAATACTGAGGTGGGTGATTGGATTATAGGAATAAACATTACTGCACTGTGCTCCCAAACGTTAGAATGAAACAAGGGAGTTCATTTCTCTACCAAGTCTGTGAGTAGATGTTTGATGTGATTTTAGAACCTTAGGCATCATCTTCTATTTTTTGAAAAAGAATAGATGCAGTAGTTCAGGGCATTCAGCAAAGGAGGAATTCAACTTACCTAAGGTAATATCAACATATCCCTAAGAAAGCTGTTATTGGAAATAGGCCTCTTTACAGTGGAAGTATTCAGAGTTAAGGCTATTGCTTAGAAATAAAGAAATAACTCTCAGGAAAAGTGTCTGTACTTTCCCAGATGTCAAAATCACTTAGGGGTGAATGGGACTTTAATGAGACTGGTAGGGGGAAAAGGGGGCAATGTACCTGCAAAAAAAAAAAAAGCAATTGAAGTGATCACAGATAACAAAGAACACGGAGAGCCTGGGACTTGTTTGGGTGCGATGGCAGTTCAGTGAAAACTTTGTCTCTCCAAAGATCTTGGCAGCCAGGCAGTCAGTGGTGGTGTGTCCTTGGAGATGCCAGTTGGTATCTGGTGCCACTGTGGACTCAGCATGGCAGTGTCTCCGTACCGCTCCTGTTCTCCGACAGAGAGCAGGAAGGCCGGGTAGCGCTGGTCCTGCCCCTGGGAGAAGAACCAAGCTGTGATCTCAGAACATCGACATTTGTTTTTCAGTGTTGCCTAGCAACTCAAAAAATAATCTTGTATTATCAATCCATTCTTAGGAATCATGAAGCCTTTTGTGTTTGTCTCCCCCAAAAATGAGAACTTTCAGAAAATAATAGCATCACATTAGTTCTAGTATAATGGGGTTCAGGGAGCACTTTTGTTTGAAAACCCTATTCTTAGGGACTCAGGTCTCTTAACGTATCATTTTATGTAGAAGTACGGTTTCCCATGCTTAGTATAGCCTCTTTTGTGGTCTTGGAGTTGTAGAGGTTTTATTTTACACTTCATTCTTAGTCACCACTTACGGAGTATTCACTTTGTGGATTATCCGTGTCAAATTCATGTCTTCCTGCGGGCTTTCCCTATCACCCAGGAGCCTCAAGGCCCTCTTAGTTTGCTGCTATTTGGCCTGGATTTTTTTTTTTTAAGTCAGAGTCTCACTCCGCCTCGCAGGTTCAAGGAGTTCTCCTGCCTCAGCCTCCCAAGTAGCTGGGACTACAGGCATGTGCCACCACACCCAGCATATTTTTGTATTTTTAGTGGAGATGGGGGTATCACCATGTTGGCCAGCATGGTCTCGAACTTCTGGCCTCAAGTGATCCTCCTGCCTCAGCCTCCCGAAGTGCTGGGATTACAGGTAGTGAGCCACCACACCCAGCCTGGCCTGGATTTTAAGGACAGCATCTAACACACTCATTCTAATATTAACCTGGATGAAAAAGGACTAGGAAAGTAAAGCCACTTTATTTCAGAATTCAGTACTTTTAAGTCTCACCTGGTTTCAGTTGCCTCCACTTGAGTGGGTAACTAAAAGGTAGAACATTTTTGATAGATGTGAATATTGCACTGAATGAGACACAGCTCATAGCATTCGTGAACAGAATAGAGGCCACGTGCAGCCCAGCCACTGAGACAGCTTGGTCTTGAATGCTGGTTCCTTCTCCGGTGACTCGGTGTGTGGTCTTGAGCAAGTCCTTTTTCCTCTCTGGGCTTCAGTTTCCTCCTCTATAAAATGGGGATCATAATAGCCCCAGCCCCTCCCTCATAGAATTGTTGTAAATGGAGAGTGCCTACCACAGAGCCTGGCCCTTGGAAAAGGCTCCATATGTGTTTGCCACTCTTATCATCATCATCGCTGCTATTATTGAGCCCATATGCAGTGTGTGAATTTTTTTTTTTTTTTTTGAGACGGAGTCTCACTCTGTCGCCCAGGCTGGAGTGCAGTGGAGTGCAGTGTCACGATCTTGGCTCACTGCAACCTCTGCCTCCCAGGTTCAAGCCATTCTCCTGTCTCAGCCTCTCAAGTAGCTGGTATTATAGGCACCTACCCAACTAATTTTTGTATTTTTAGTAGAGACGGGATTTGGCCATGTTGGCCAGGCTGATCTCAAACTCCTGTCCTCAGGTAACTGGCCCACCTCGGCCTCCCAAAGTGCTGAGATTACAGGCCACCATGCCTGGCTCAGGGGCTACTTTTTAACCCCTCCTTTTTGTGCATGGCAGTTGCTGCCTGGCAGTTCAAAAACGAAAAGTCCCTCTGATCAGCCGGGCGCGGTGGCTCACGCCTGTGATCCCAGCACTTTTGGGAGGCCAAGGCAGGCAGATCACAAGGTCAGGAGATCCAGACCATCCTAACATGGTGAAAACCCGTCTCTACTAAAAATACAAAGAAAGAAAGAAAGAAAGAAAATTAGCTGGGTGTGGTGGCAGGCACCTGTAGTCCCAGCTACTCGGGAGGCTGAGGCAGGAGAATGGCATGAACCCAGGAGGCAGAGCTTGCAGTGAGCCGAGATCTCACCACTGTACTCCAGCCTAGGTGACAGAGCGAGACTCCGTCTCAAAAAAAAAAAAAAAAAAAAAAAAAAAAAAACAAAAGAAAAACAAAAAAAAACCTCCCGCAGTCAATCAGACTGGTTGCTAGCCTACTTTTCCCCTCCCGTAACCAAATAGACTGCTTATGGGCTACTAGAGTGAACCAATATGAAACTGCTATAGGATATTTACACCTCAGAATGTTCTGTAACCAACGCTTCTGAGCCTCTTGCTATAGCCTGCTCCCACTCTGTGGCGTGTACTCTCATTTAAAATAAGTCTCTGCTTTGGCTGCCTTGCTTGTGTGTTTTGTCCAATTCTTTGTTCTAAACGCCAAGAACCTGGGCAGCTACCCTCAACGGGTAACAATTTGTCATCAGGTACACCGTTCAGTTGATGTTTTTAATTTGAAATTTATTTTGAAGCTGTAGCTTTGTTTCTTGTTTCTTTTGTAAGTTTGTTTTGGTTTTATACTTTTGTATGAGCTATAATCTCTTTTATATTAGCACTCACTTAACACATGATTTTTTAAAAGAAGATCAACACTTTGTTTTTTGTTTTCCCTTCTAATATAGTTTTGTGCATTCATCATGCCTGAAACTTCTTAAGTTCTGTAAATGTTAGGAGAGGGCCTGTCCTTGGGAAATTACTCATGTCGGTGGACCTAATGCTTCTGGCCTCAAATATGAGATCTGTAAAATCTCCCTTCCAAGGTTGTATAAGACCTAAGTGTGATCATTTACATAAAGCACCTAGTACACTGCCAGCCATGTATCACATTTTTAATGTCGTGGTTCCTTTTTTTTCTTTTTCTTTTTTTTTTTTTTTTTGAGACACAGTCTTGCTCTGTCACCAGGCTGGAGTGCAGTGGCATGAACTCAGCTCGCTGCAACCTCTGACTCCCTGGTTCAAGCCATTCTCCTGCCTCAGCCTCCCGAATAGCTGGGATTATAGGCACATGCCACCATGCCCAGCTGCTTTTTGTATTTTTAGTAGAGATGGTTTTTCACCATGTTGACCATGATGGTCTTGATCTCCTGACCTCATAATCCACCCACCTCGGCCTCCCAAATTGCTGGGATTACAGGCATGAGCCACCACGCCAGGCCATCGTGGTTCTTTTTGCCACTACCTTTGAATCACCCCTTTAAAATTATTTTTACGCACACACATACACGCCCACCCTGAATACACCCAGCATGTGCAGAATGTACTTCACTAGAAGCTTCCACAGAAGCGTCTGGCTTGCCCCTGCAGTATGCCGTGTACATGTAGTTGTATCTTGCAGCCCAACCATTTCCAGTATGCAGTTTGAAGTTTTCCTAAATTGAAGGGGAAGACAAATAGGATCACAACTTAGATCCTTTATGAAAAAAAAAAAAAATTTTTTTGTTTTGTTTTTTTCTTTTTGAGACGGAGTCTCCGTCGCCCAGGCTGGAGTGAGTGGCGCGATCTCGGCTCACTGCAAGCTCTACCTCCTGGGTTCACACCATTCTCCTGCCTCAGCCTCCTGAGTAGCTGGGACTACAGGCATGCACCACCATGCCTAGCTACTTTTTGTATTTTTAGTAGAGATGGGAGTTTCACCATATTGGCCAAGCTGGACTCAAACTCCTGACCTCATGATCTGCCCACCTTGGCCTCCCAAAGTGCTGGGATCACAGGCATGAGCCACTGTGCCTGACCTTGTCCAATTTTTAATTGGCTTATTTTCTTATTGTATATCATGTACAATTTTTTGTATATTTCTTATTGTATATTATGTACAATATAATTATTTGTATTTTTAGTAGAGACAGGGTTTCACTGTGTTAGCCAGGATGGTCTCGATCTCCTGACCTCATGATCCACCTGCCTCAGCTTCCCAAAGTGCTGGGATTACAGGCGTGAGCCCCCGCTCCCGGCCCAAAAAAAAAAAAAAGGTTTTTATCTATTCGTTCTTAGCTGAGCTTACCCATTAGAAAAACAGGTATTCCTACAAACCAACATTTCACACCATTATTCCCAAAGAAGCCCTGGAGGTGGGGGGCTCCCGTCTTTATCAGAAAGGAACTTTAGCTCAGTAGAATTGTCTGTTTCCCACACTCATGGGACGTCCTAGGGAAGGGGGAGACACAAAATACGATTTCTTCAGACTCCAAATCCCCTTGCTTTCCCAGTTTATCAGATTTTTGTGGATTCCCACTTCAATGCCAAGACTTAATGTGGTTGAATAGAATAATGGGCTGATCTGAGAATGCAGAACAACCACCCATTCCCAGATGTGTTTTGTTTGGTCCATACGGTTGGTTTGAGGATATTTGTTTGTTGTGTTTGAATTTACTGCCAACATTAAAAAATGGGAAGATTTCCCATGAAATTCTATTCCTGGCTTCACTTAGGAAAAAAAAAATCAAACAGTTGCTTCGGTCAGCAAATATTTATTGAACATCTTCTCTGTGCCAGACATTACTCTGTTGTAGGCTCTTGGGATAAAACAATGGCAAAACAAGCCGGGGAAGGGCCCTATAATTACAAAGCTGTTATTCTAGAAGAAGGAGACCGACAATTAGCTAGTTTATTTCAGATGGCAGAGAAACAATTAAGCAGAGTGATGGCGGAGAGAGTCATTAGCTGGTCAGAACCTTTGGAGAAGTGACATTTGAGCTGAGATCCTAACAACACCCAGAATCCTAACGTGGCTTATCTTGGGGACAGGACGTCCCTGGCAGGAACAATGGTCAGTGCAGAGGTCTCAAGCTTGGAATCAACTAGGTCACTAAGCAACACGTCCCTCTAGGCAAGGACACAATGGCGTCTGTAGTCATTTGAAATTTTCGTTGTTGTTGTTGTTGTTGTTTTGATATGGTCTCATTTTGTCACCCAGGCTAGAGTGTAGTGGCATGACCATGGCTCACTGCAGCCTGGAGCCCCCGGGCTCAAGCGATCCTCCTGCCTCAACCTCCTAAGTAGCTGGGACTATAGGCACCTGCGACCACGGCCCAGCTAATTTTTTAATTTTTTATTTTTTGTAGAGATGTGGTCTTGCTGTGTTGCCAGGACTGATCTTAAACTCCTAGGCACAAGAGACTCTTCCACCTAGGCTTCCCAAAGTGCTGAGATTGCCGGCATGAGCCACCACGTCCAGCCATCTGTAGGCATTTGAGTGCACTGACCCCTGGCCTATAGTCTGACAAGTGACCAGATTCCTTCTTGAGTATATCAGAAATATTTCTGAAGTTGCTTCAAGCACTAGCCACCTAGTGAACGCACTACAGCCACATGGTGGGATGGCATTAGGGCATTTTGTGGCTGTGACAATTCTGTCTGACAGAGTTGCCACACCCACAAAAGGGCAAATAATTTAGAGAGGCGTTGCTACTCGGAGTGAGATCTGCTGATGAACGGCACCTGCATCACCAGAGCTCGTTAGAACTTCGTTCTCAGGGCTGTGCACAGTGGCTCACACCTGTAGTCCCAGCGTTCTGAGAAGCCAAGGTGAGAAGATCGCTAGAACTCAGGAGTTTGAGACCTGCTCAGGTAACATAGGAAGACCCCATCTCTATAAAAAACAAAAATTTAGCCAGGCATGGTGGCATGTGTCTGTGGTCCTAGCTACTCAGGAGGCTGAGGTGGGAAGATCACTTGAGCCAGGAGTTCGAAGCTGCAGTGAGCTGTGATTGCACCACTGCACTCCAGCCTGGGTGGCAGAGAGAGAACCTGCCTCAAATAAAATAAAATAAAATAAAATAAAATAAATAAAATAAGATAAGATAAGATAAGATAAGATAAGATAAAACTGCCTTCTCAGGCTTTCCTCCAGACCTCTGGATCAGAACCTGCACTTAGCAAGATCTCTATGTCAACAAGCTCTTTAGCAAGCGTCCTACCACATGTCTCCAGATTTGTAATTTCTCTGTTATGAGAACACCCAGTTATTCTCTGTAAATTATCTGTTATGCTGTCTTTTATTTTGAGGATTTTTCCAATGCAGGGGACTAATGCCTGTGCCACCCGCAATCCTTGTGTGCTCCCCACGCAGTCCCTTCTGACATGTAATTGCAAGATGGGTATTGGCCTCGGTGGGTAATTAACAAAATTTCTCTCCAGATGGGGCTAATTAGCTTGTATTCTGACCTACTTTCAGGAAATGTATCTATATCTATTGTAAATTCAGAAGTCTCTCATTAAATTTTATTAATGCTCGTATGTATCCTAATGCCTCTAGCTGTCTATTTAAGGAATAAGCTTTCTATAAGTCTGCCAGTATTTTATGGTTTCCCATAACTGCTGCTTTCCTAAAACTTGTTTCGGTAAGTCTTATGACAGCTCAGCTAAAGCTTAAAGGAAAAAAAATCAGTTGCTTAAATTTAAGAATCTTTCTCAAAAACTACCTAAAAATACCCAGGGAATGTGTTGCAGCTGAATACAGTCATCGTGTTAATTTCTAATATTCAACACATTCATGATTTCATGCTTCAAACAGAAGGTCATTGGTCACAATGAGTTGCCCTTAATTTTATTCTTGTTTAAACCAGCCCTGAAATGTATTTGCCCACAGCTATGAGAATCCAACCATCTGCACATAACTTTTGCTCTTCAGTTTGATTGCTTTCAACAAGAATGATTAGATAATTGACCACCGGGCAAATACTTTGCTATATAATTAACAAGGAATGTTTACTCCTGACATATTTCATGGAAAAATAATTCCAAAGAAGGAAACCTAGCTACTCAAAGCCATAGACTTTAATTTGGAAAAAAAAGAGGACTACCCCACAGTGTCATAAATGTAGAAATTGTCACTGTTTCTGCCATACTGAAGAATGTGGGTTAAGGGCTGATGGCTTTTTATTTGATTTTAATGTGATTCTGTGCTGATTTTGTTAAAGCACACAATAACATAGACTTAGGTATTGATAATTCTATATATACAGTTGGTAGAAACTTATGGAGATTATTGCTTAATGCAGATGAAAGCCCTAGGAAGCAAGTCATCTGTTTTCTAGAGAAATCTAGCATGTTCAGGGATCTAGAAAGGCCTGATGGTGATGATGGTGATGGGAGTGACAGTGGGATAATGGTGACGGTGATGATGGTGGTGATGATGATGGTGATGGGGGTGACAGTGGTGATGATGGTGATAGTGATGATGGTGATATTGATAATGGTGATGGGCGTGACAGTGGTGATAATGGTGATGGTGATGATGGTGGTGATGATTATGGTGATGGGGTGACAGTGGTGATAATGGTGATGGTGATGATGGTGATATTGATAATGGTGATGGGAGTGACAGTGGTGATAATGGTGATGGTGATGATGGTGATGGGGGTGACAGTGGTGATGATGGTGATGGTGATGATGGTGATGAGGGTGACAGTGGTGATAATGGTGATGGTGATGATGGTGGTGATGATGATGGTGATGGGGGTGACAGTGGTGATGATGGTGATGGTGATGATGATGATGGTAATGAGGGTGATAGTGGTGATGATGGTGATGTTGATAATGGTGATGGGAGTGACAGTGGTGATAATGGTGATGGTGATGATGGTGGTGATGATGATGGTGATGGGGGTGACAGTGGTGATGATGGTGATGGTGATGATGGTAATGAGGGTGATAGTGGTGATGATGGTGATGATAATGGTGATGGGAGTGACAGTGGTGATAATGGTGATGGTGATGATGGTGGTGATAATGATAGTGATGGGGGTGACAGTGGTGATGATGGTGATGGTGATGATGGTGATGATGGTGATGATGGTGATGAGGGTGACAATGGTGATGATGGTGATGGTGATAAGGTGATGGTGATGATGGTGATGGGGGTGACAATGATGGTGATGATGGTCATGACGATGGTGATGATGGTGGTGGTGATGATGATGATGATGATGATGAGTGTTTGCCATGGATCTGAGAGGTGCATACCTCTTAAGAAGATTATTCCTCAAAGGAGCTAGTGCTCACTCCATGCTAATTATTCAGCCAGAGCCATGACAGCCCACGAAAGCTAGTGATTAGGCAGAACCCACAGCTGAAAAATGAAACAACAGCAGGTTTCCCCATCCGAGCCCATGCCTGCACCAGCACAAGTGACCTTACCCCCCATCCTAAATGTTCCCAAATCTTTCACCGAATAAATGTAGCTGTAGGAGTAGAAGTGGCTATATTTCATAGTGCGAACGGTCACATCTTCATTGATAGAACTTTTGGCAATAGGATTTCTGAGTGGCTGTGGAATTTCTTTCTGAGTCCCAGCGTATAGACCTAGTAGAATTCACTCCAGCCTCTTTCTGGAAAAATATATCCATTAGAATACATTAGCTGCAAGAAGTAGAGTACCCAGCTACAAGCGTTTAAATGACGAGGCCATTTAGTGTTTACATGACAAAGAAACATGAGGCAGGTGGCTCTAGGATTGCAGCAGTGGTTCAGCGATGTCACAGGGACATTCAGCTCCTCTTCTGTGTCATCCTCAGC
Source organism: Rhinopithecus roxellana (assembly GCF_007565055.1). NCBI lineage: Eukaryota > Metazoa > Chordata > Mammalia > Primates > Cercopithecidae > Rhinopithecus > Rhinopithecus roxellana. The sequence goes on along the minus strand of NC_044559.1, from coordinate 114,762,423 downwards.
ATGTCCTCAGCGCACATGACTAGGAAGTGGCAGACTTGGAAATCACATTTAGAATCATGTCAATCCAAGGAAGTCATCTGTATGGTCCATTGACCCTTTATACGGCTGGGTGTTTATCTGCCCAGCGTTCTGAGGTCTGACATGCTAACAGATCTCAGCATAAGAACAGTCACTTGGGCTGGCGTGGGGCACATGCCTGCAACCCCAGCACCTTGGGAGGAAGAGGCAAGAGGATCACTTGAGCCCAGGAGTTTGCCACCAGCCTGAGCAGCATGGCGAAACCCCATCTCTACTAAAAAATACAAAAATTAGCCAGATGTGGTGGTGCATACCTGTGGTCCCAGCTACTCAGGAGGCTGAAGTGGGAGGATCGCTTAAGCCCAGGAACCAGAGGTTGCAGTGAGCCAAGATAGCAACACTGCACTCCAGCCTGAATGACCGATCAAGACTCTTTAAAAAATAAAAAAATAAATACTCCTGCTTTGTTCCTGTAGTTTGGCTAAATCTCTTTCTTAAAAAGAGATTTTAAGCATCTCTTAACATGTGAGTTTCAGGTATGATTTTCTTTTCAAAATCAATAGTGCTTATAATATCAGGTCTGTTTGCTTCTTACCCAATGGGGAGAAGGTAATTAGCTGCTATGGGGGAGTTTCCAGGCAGAATAAATGTGCTGGACAGGAAAAGCCAGGTAACTCTGAACTCCTTAGACCATATTCAAATTAGACATTGTTTTGAGCTCTTTTTCATATTTTAGAGTTCTTTTCTCTTTTGATGGCCATTTGTTAAATTTTTGAACTCACTTTTCTTTATACTTTGCAAATAAAAGTTGATTTCATTACTGGTTGGTAACCAAGCAGGAAAGCAGCACACTTGGTGATTGCTGGGAGATACCATCAGATCTTGCAGGACATATCTTTCCTTGCCTGTCAGTTGTTATGTGTAATAATCATTGTAGTGAAATGTAGCTTCCAAATTAAGAATGCATGATTCTTTATACCCAATGAACCTTGCCAGCTAGATGCATTACTCATTTTCAAAAAATTAGGAAGATATTTCAACAAATTATTTATTCTTGAAAATATCTCTTGAGTCTTTCCATTGTGTAAGGTGTAACTCTAAAGAATAATTCAAGGCTGGGCATGGTGACTGATGTCTATAATCCCAGCGCTTTGGGAGGCAGAGGAAGGAGGATCACTTGGGTACAGAAGTTCAAGACCATCCTGGGCAACATACTGAGACTCTGTCTCTACAAAAAATACCAAAGTTAGTCGGGCATGGTAGCATGTGCCTGTAGTCCCAGCTACTTGGGAGGCTGAGATGGAAGAATCCCTTGAGCACAGGGGATTGAGGCTGCAGTGAGCCATTATTGCAGCACTGCACTCCAGCTGCGTGACAGAACAAGACCCTGTCTCAAAAGAACAACAACAAAAATGACAATTCAGACAAAAACTGATCTGAGAGTGTGGTGTGGAAGAAAACAGTACTGAACTTGGATTTCAAATATCACTGTTCCGGCCAGGTGCAGTGGCCCATGACTGTAATCCCTACACTTTGGGAGGCCAACGGGGGTGGATCACTTGAGGTAAGGAGTTCGAGACCAGCCTGGCGAACATGGTGAAACCCCATTTCTACTAAAAATACAAAAAATTAGGGCCAGGCCCGGTGGCTCACACCTGTAATCCCAGGCACTTTGGGAGGCTGAGGCGGGCGGATCATGAGGTCTGGAGATTGAGGCCATCCTGACTAACATGGTGAAACCCCATCTCTACTAAAAAATACAAAAAAAAACTTAGCCAGGTGTGATGGTGGGCGCCTGCAGTCCCAGCTACTCAGGAGGCTGAGGCAGGAAAATGGCATGAACCTGGGAGGCAGAGCTTGCAGTGAGCCGAGATCTCGCCACTGCACTCCAGCCTGGGTGACAGAGTAAGACTCCGTCTCAAAAAACAAAAACAAAAAAAAGTACAAAAAATTAGCCAGTTGTGGTGGCAGGTGCCTGTAATTCCAGATACTCAGGAGGCTGAGGCAGGAGAATCACTTGAACCCAGGAGGCAGAGGTTGCAGTGAGGTGAGATTGCACCACTGCACTCCAGCCTAGGCAACAGAGTGAGACTCTGTCTTAAAAAATATATATATATATATGGCCGGGCACGGTGGCTCACACCTATAATCCCAGCACTTTGGGAGGCCAAGGCGGGCGGATCACAAGGTCAGGAGATCGAGACCATCCTGGCTAACCCGGTGAAACCCCGTCTTTACTAAAAAATACAAAAAACTAGCCGGGCGAGGTGGTGGGCGCCTGTAGTCCCAGCTACTCGAGAGGCTGAGGCAGGAGAATGGCGTAAACCCGGGAGGCAGAGCTTGCAGTGAGCCGAGATCCGGCCACTGCACTCCAGCCTGGGCAGCAGAGTGAGACTCCATCTCAAAAAAAAAAAAAAAAAAAAAAAAGAATCCTGGCCCTGGTGGCTACTGCTCCGGTGGTCAAACTGTCTGCATCCCACAGTGGCATCAGGATTCTGCCATGAGAAGCATGTGTTTCTAGTACACAATGTGTTAATTCCTGTACTCCCTGGGGCTTATTTCCTCCCACAAAACACGGAAAGCATGAAATGCTTTTGCCAGTAACAGCACGATTGTTGAAACCCCGAACAGTGTCGCACTTCAGCCGTGGTAGGCCCTTTCCCAGCTGGTTCTGTTCCCTTTAGTTTGAAAGGGCAGCATCCCAGGCGTGGTCACACTGCCATGGGGATATCCTTCCCTGCCTACCACACCCAGCCTTTCACAGGTTACCAGATACTATTTTTTGATGGCACCTGTAGCTTCCACTCATTCTGAAGTTCTCTGGAGTTGCTACTCTATGCATATCTCTAGGCACTGAGAAGAAGACAAAAGTAACACAAGACACAGGCCACACCCATGGAGTTTACAGTCTAAGAAAGGAGATAAGACTGAGGGCTGCAGGCTGGCCACCGAAGGCAACATGTGTTTTTGGCAAATGGATGATGCAGTAATACTTGCCCAGGATGTGCCGAGACATGGAAGACCCATGTGTCCTAGAAGGGCCTCTGGAAAAACACTGGGCTTGATTTGAATCTTGAAAGACTGGGTAGATTTTTGGAAGAGAGAAAAACTACATGAGGTTGGAGCTGCATTTGCAGGCAGAGTCACAGAATGGATAGAGGTGTGCATTGTGAAGACTGCCTAGCAGGAACTGAAGAGGTGTGTGTATACCGTTGCCCAGGCTGGTCTCGAACTCCTGGCTTCAAGTGATCCTCCTGCCTTGGCCTCCCAAAGTGTTGGGATTATAGGCGTGAGCCACCATGCCTGGCCCCTTTTCCTCAATGTGTCAAACATCTCACGTTGTCGCTCCCCTAGTACAGTAGCCCTGTAGAACAGGGTGATCTCTAGGAGGGTGCGCTTCGGGAAATGGACCAGAACCGGGCATCCCTTCCCTCATACCCATTTGCAAAACCTTGCTTACATTCTGCTCTTTCTGGAGCCCAAACCCACTGCCACAGTGATCCAGCCTGTGGCATGGGAAGGGGGTGATGCCAAGCCCTTGCTGATACCCGACCTCTCCCACCTGCCCACTGTGTGCAGCTGCCGTGTGAGCAGAGAAGCGGCTGCAGAGGAGGCATCACCAAGGGCATCTTCCACCCACTGCATTTGAATGTTGCTATGGTAACTGATAAGGCCTCGAAGCAGCCCAAGTATTGTTTCTTTCTTCAGGGGGAAAAAAAATCCACTACCGCCACCTCTGCATGAGGCATGTAGCTAAGCAAGGCAAGCATTTGGGTAGAATACAGGCATGAGTCACAGGGATGATGATTGGGTCAACAATGAACTACATATACGATGGTGATCCCCTAAGACTGTAATTCTGTATTTTTACTGTACCTTTTCTATGTTTGGATACACAGATACTTCCCCGTGTGTGACGGTGGCCTATGGTATTCAGCGCAGTCACATGGTGTATGGGTTTGTAACCTAGGAGCAATGGGTTAGACCATGTAGCCCAGGTGTATAGGAGGCGGTACCATCTAGGTTTGCATAAGGATGCTCTGTGATGTTCACACAGCGATGAACGATGCATTTTCAGAATGTGTCCCTGTTAAATGACACATGCCTGCCTTTGGTGCACAGCTGGTCTATTTAGGCCTTACAGCCACAGGGTCACCCACGTGGCCATTTCAGGTGGGGATGACTATAGGAGGGAGGTGAGCTGCGCAGGAGCCCTGTGTATGCCGCGACATCTCCATGCTGATAGATCAGGGTGGGTGCGCGGGCCATCTAGAGGTTCGCCCAGCCTCTCCCTGGCCTTCTGCCCCACAGCTGCCATCGCAGGCCTCAGAGCAAGGCTCTCTGCAGGTGAGCCCAGGAAAAGGCATCCATTTTTGGCTGGGAAATAGCCCAACAACCTTGGGCAAGTTCATCCGCTTCAATGAGTCTGCTCCTAGAAACTTCACAAAGTAAAAATGCAATCAGATGCTGGGAAGGTTTCTAGGAAATGCAGCCTGGTAGAGCAGAAGAAATAGCACAGCCTCGAGGTCAGGCAGCCCCAGGTTCTTTTCCGCTCTTGGCCACTGAGAGGCCTTGGAAAAGTTCTGTAACTCACCAGTCTTCAGTGTTGTGGTGAGAATTATAGATGGTGTATTATAAGACACGTATGCTGCAAATAGCTAGTGCATAGCAGGTGCGCATTACTCTCAGATGCTAGCTAATGTAATAACTGGGAGATACAGCAGAGACCTTGACGTATTTGGCGTTTCCCAGCATTGGAACAAACTGGAAGCTTTTAAAACTGCTCACCGAAGCCAGGGTTACTGGGTGAGAATTTGCAAAGATGGGATGAAGGGATCTATTTTTTCAAAACACCCCTAGGTAATTCTGATATAGCCAGTCTGCAGTTCTGAATAGAAAATTTGCTCAAGGACAAAGAGCTTGAATGGAGCCTGATTTCCCCCTCTCTTTTCACTCCCACCAGCCCCCATCATGCTGCCTTTATTCTGCTCCTGAGGTCCAAAGGCTTCTGCTAAAATCATCTGTGTTTGGAAGGAGGGGTGTTTGATAAAGTGGCTGAAAGTAATTTAATTGAGAAGGCAAAGGAACACTAAAGTTGCTCATCTTTCCCTGAAAGGAAATTGAAAAGAATTTCTCCAGAAAGCTGCCTGGGGTCCCTAGATGACACTTTGGCCATCTCAGTTATCTTATCGGTCATAAACGTGACATTTAAGATATTTAAGATGACTTTTACAATATGCTTAAGCCTTACAAAGAACCTTGGTGTGCTTGTAACTAACATCTCTTTCTCAATTCCACAGGAACGTGGCTGAAGAGTGGTCTGGGTCTTGTGCACCAGGAAGGAAGCCAGCTGACGTGGACGTACATTGCCCCCCAGTTGGGGTACTGGGTGGCCGCCATGTCCCCTCCCATCCCAGGTAACACGGAGCCAACACTTGCGATGATGCGGCTCAGTTGCTTTGGTCTTTGAGGGTTCAGGCTAAGTATGCTTTTGGAAATAACTTCAACAGGGAGATCACATCTTATTCAAAAATGGTTAAAAGTCTGAAAATGAAATGATGTAAAGAAGGTATTTCGTGGGGGTGGGGGACTTCTGGTTGGAAATATTCCATCTAGGGTAAGAATAATGCATAAAAAATAGTCTTGAGTGCCTGTTTTGTTCAGACAGCTGCCATAGAGAATTCTTCATCAAAAGCCCACAGAGACCAGCAAGATCTCCTCCCTAATTCCTGAAACAGCTGTGGCCTGGTGTAGGCACACATGTAGGGAAGAGCACTCCACAGAGATGCTAGTGGGAAGTCACCATCGAGGGCAGAAAGCCTGGTAGGGCATTTCCAAAAAGGCTTAAACTCAAACCAGTTGCTTTGTGTCTAAGAGAATCTTCCCCTCCATTTAGGATATGTCCATTAATGCATATCTTTCAGAATGTGACTAACAGTTTATTTTTTTAACCTATGTTACACCCATAAATACTCTAGAATTTTTTTTTTTTTTTTTTTCAAAATGGTCATCTCAGGAGAATTATTTCCAGCAATGGCTTCTGTTGCTCAAGCTGCCTTTAGAATCCATATTACTTGCACTGCCTTTAGCTTTCATTAGTGAATCTCTTTCTTGGTGGCAAATCTTTATGCTCAAATGGCAAATCTTTATGATTTTTCTTTTTAAACACATCTAAAAGTCATGCACATTCAAGACTGGTGAATAAAGCAGGTGACTGAGCTAGGTCGAAATGTGCTGTGATTAAAAGGTGTCTCTTGTAAATGAACCATGAAGGCAGTTCTGAAATGAAAGTTCAAATATTTTAGCAATGGAATTATCACTGGAATTAGCACTTAGACTCACAAAGTAACTGATTTGACGGAGGTCTTTCCTGAACAGATGTTGAAAAATGTGTCACAATGACTTTATATCACCATGCTAAGAAAATTTACACTTCACATCTGTTTTAAGAGTAATATGTTTCCCTTAGCTGGGCGCAGTGGCTCATGCCTGTAATCCCAGCACTTTGGGAGGCTGAGGAGTGTGGACCACGAGGTCAGGAGTTCGAGACCATCCTAGCCAACATGGTGAAACCCCGTCTCTACTCAAAATACAAAAATTAACTGGGTATGGTGGTGCACACCTGTAGTCCCAGCTACTTGGGAGGCTTAGGCAGGAGAATCGCTTGAACCCAGGAGGCAGAGGTTGCAGTGAGCCGAGATTGTACCACTTGCACTGCAGCCTGGGTGACAGAGTGAGACTCCATCTCAAAGAAAAAAAGAAAGAGTAATGTGTTTCCCTTGATGGTATTGTTTTTGTCGTGATATAAGCATGAACTACACACAGAAATGCCCCACGCTCTGAATCTGAAATACCTAGATTATGACTGAAGAGGAACAAAGGAAGGAAAAGAAACGTCTTAAGTACCAAAATAAATGCCATAAAGCCCATGCATTAAAGTGAACTTTAATTTTAGATGTATTTCAGTCTCAGCTGTCAGTTTTCCCATCATGCAGATTAGTATATGCTTTTGTGTATGTTTTGATTTTGTTGTTGTTTTTGTTTGTTTGCTTTTTGAGATGGAGTTTCGCTCCTGTTGTCCAGGCTGGAGTACAATGGCATGATCTCAGCTCATTGCCACCTCCGCCTCCTGGGTTCAAGTGATTCTCCTGCCTCAGCCTCCGGAGTAGCTGAGATTACAGGTGTCCACCACCACACCTGGCTAATTTTTGTATTTTAGTAGAGATGGAGTTTTACCCTGTTAGTCAGGCTGGTCTTGAACTTCTGACCTCAGGTGATCCACCCGCCTTAGCCTCCCAAATGCTGAAATTACAGGCGTGACCCTCTGCGCCCTGCCATTATATGCTTTTGTAAGGCAGGATGAAGGAACTGCCAGACGTAGGTCCCCTTGAGAGCTTCCTAGCAGTGAAGGAAGAGACTCAAGGCTATAAAAAGCATACACAGGCCAGGGCATGGTAACTCACACCTGTAATCCCAGCACTTTGGGAGTCAAGGCAGGAGGATCTCTTGAGCCCAGGAGTTCAAGACCAGCCTGGGCAATACGGCAAGACCCCATCTCTAAATTTTTTTTTTTTTTTAATTAGCCAGGGATGGTAGCATTCACCGGTAGTCCCAGCTACTTGAGAGGCTGAGGCAGGAGGATCCCATGAGCTCAGGAGTTCAAGGCTGCAGTGAGCTATGATCATGTCACTGCACTCCAGCCTGGATGACAGAGTGAGACCCCATCTCAAAAATAACACAAAGCATACCCACTACAGCCTCTGATGGTAATTAATGTGGGGATACATACGTCAGTCATCTCACAACCCACCTTTATTACAACAAATTACACTAATATTGGACTTTTATGAACTCAAAAGCAACAACAAAATAATGTGGGTTGTGTTCCTTAACTCCTTGTTTAAGAAGGAAGTGAAATATAGCTGTGAATTTTATAAAGAATTGCACTGGCAGAGGTTAAAACAATAATGCTGGCCGGGCGCTGTGGCTCATGCCTGTAATCCCAGCACTTTGGGAGGCCAAGGTGCACGAATCACGAGATCAGGAGATCAAGACCATCCTGGCTAACACGTTGAAACCTCATCTTTGCTAAAAATACAAAAAATTCGCCAGACGTGGTGGTGCACGCCTGTAGTCCCAGCTACTCGGGAGGCTGAGGCAAGAGAATTGCTCAAACCTGGGAGGCAGAGGTTGCAGTGAGTCGAGATCATGCCACTGCACTCCAGCCTGGGTGACAGAGTGAGACTCCGTCTCAAAACAAAACAAAACAAAAAAATAATGTTTCGAGTACTTAAAGGACAAAGCATCAGTATTTGGAAATATTTTTACGTGTACCCTAAGTGTCTTGGTGACTCCCGACAAAGCTTTGGTACATCCATGGAAATTGTCTTTGCATAAAAAAAATTGTTTCTCTCGGGCGGGCGCAGTGGCTCACGCCTGTAATCCCAGCACGTTGGGAGGCTAAAGCAGGTGGATCACGAGGTCAGGAGTTCAAGACCAGCCTGGCCAAGATGGTGAAACCCCATCTCTACTAAAAATACAAAATTAGCCGAGCATGGTGGTGGGCGCCTATAATCCCAGCTACTCAGGAGGCTGAGGCAGGAGAATCACTTGAACCCAGGAGGTGGAGGTTGCAGTGAGCTGAGTTCATACCACTGCACTCTAGCCTGGGTGACAGAGCAAAGACTCCATCTCAAAATATATATATATATATATTTCTCTGAACAAGTAAGCCAGTATCTAATTGTCAGTTATTTTTCCAATTTTTGTAAACTTTAACCCACTCACGAGAATGATGTTTCTCGTGAGTTTAAGTAACATCACTATTTTCAAAAACTGGTAAATCTTGGGTTTATCTAGGTCTTAAATTAGGAGATTTGTCCCCTTAAGAAGATTTTTAAGGAAATCTATGTCTTAGAATATCAAAAATCAAAAATAAGCAAATGGGTGTCTCTGGTGTTTAGTAATCAAAACCATGCTACTCTGAAATAATATGAAACCAGTTCATTTTGACCCATGTATTCGTACACTGCCAGGAAACTCGGACACTAATAAATACCTAAATATTGGAATGTGGGGAGGTTTTTGTTGTCGTTGATCTGTTGTTAGTAACATTAAGATAGATTTGTACTACTATGGAACATAAAATGTGAGTTAAGCTACCTCTTGGGATTTTTTACAACGTAAACTTAAAATATTTTTATCTTTGGTAACCTTATGTATAAGTTCTAAAGAGATCTGTGGCCATGTAAGGTTAGCTATTTTGAAAAGGCATAAAAAAGATCTTGTTTTTAAAGATGGATATCATTTTAGTCATATTTGATACCTGTATTAAGTTTTAAAAGTTGTTGACTTTTTTAAGTCACAGGAAATTTATGTCATACATTTAAACTGATTCATTTAGACTAAGGGCTCTCCAGACAGTAATGATTGACTGCCCGGGAAAAGCGAGAATAAAACTTTGTGGGTTGTTTTTTTTTTCTCCCCTGCAATATAAAATTCCCAGATAGTCAGGCCATCTTTCTGAAGGTGAGAGTCCCAATCATTATATCATCATGCGTTCATTTTCTTGCATTAAAAGATCACATGACTGGGCACAGTGGCTCATGCCTATAATCCCAGCACTTTGGTAGGCCGAGGCAGGTGGATTGCTTGAACTCAGGAGTTCAAGACCCACCTGGGTGACATAGTGAGAGCACTGTCTCTAAAAAAATATACAAAAACTAGCCAGATGTGGTGGTGCACGCCTGTAGTCCCAGCTATTCTGGAGGCTGAGGCAGGAGGATTGATGGAACCCAGGAGGTCAAGGCTACAATGAGCCATGATTACATCACTGTGTTCCAGCCTGGGTGACAGAATGAGACCCTGTCTCAAAAAAAAAAATTAAAATTAAAAGGTCATGTGTTTCAAATAAGGCACATGCTACCAAGTGAGGCACACTTCTTCGCTTAGGAGGGGGCCCTTGACGTAACCACATCTTGTCTTTGAGTATTCAAAGTTCTCCTGGCCATGGGAGCTTCCATAATAGTCGTGCTAATCACTAATGCAATGCTGGTGGTACCCCAAGTGCATGATCCAAGGGTGTTTTCCTCTGGCCACTGCTCTATGCCCCAGCCAAGAAGAGTAAGCACAAGACACTGTGTTCTCAATGAATGATCCCTCTTTTGAGTTAAAGGTGTTCAAAACTCTAAATGCCATTTTCTGACCTTCTAGGTCCCGTTGTAACACAGGACATTACCACGTATCACACGGTGTTTCTTTTGGCCATTTTAGGAGGAATGGCTTTCATACTTTTGGTTTTGCTGTGTCTCCTTTTATATTATTGCAGGTAAAGTTTTACCATTTTGGCAATATCTTTTTTAATTCACAATTTCTTGGGCAATTGATACTTAGAAGCATTGATATGGAGGTGGGTTTTTTTTTAAATTTTTCTCAATTGAAGTACTTTTTCTTCCCATGAAAAAGTAAGAACTCACATTTGTGATCTAAGTTGCAACTTAACAAATAGTATGTGTAAAGCATGCTGCGTGGATAACATTGCCTAGAAGGGGAATTATGAAAAAGAGTTTAACAATGGTCGTATGATTTATTCAGAGTATCCCTAAAAGCTGGTTAAGAGATGATACTCTCAAGGGCAAAGCAGAACTCTTCTTATTTGGGCCGGGCACAGTGGCTCACAACTGTAATCCCAGCACTTTAGGAGGCCAAGGTGGGCGGATCACTTGAGGTCAGAAGCTCGAGACCAGCCTGGCCAACATGGCAAAACTCCATTTCTACCAAAAATATAAAAATTAGCGGGGCATGGTGGCACACACCTATAATCCCAGCTACTCGAGAGGCTGAGGCAGGAGAATCGCGTGGACCCAGAAGGCAGAGGTTGTAGTGAGCCAAGATCGCACCACTGTACTCCAGCCTGGGTGACAGAGCAAGACTCAGTCAAAAATAAAAAATAAAAAAATTCTTATTTGGATGCTATGTCTGATCAGTTTGCAAGAATATTTATTGTCAACTCTTGACTAACCCCTTTGAAATAAGTAATTTGGCTTATAAAAGCCTTTAAGTTTAGCTATTTTAAAAAGGCATTATAGAGGAAAATTTTATTTTTAAAAATGCAAAGCATTTTTAGTCATATTTGACACTCTTTAATAAAGTTGTTAACTTGTTTAAGTCATAGAAAAATGTATGTCATACATTTAATTCATTTAGGCAAAGGATTCTCCAGATTGTAAAAGATGAAATCTCTGGATTATCCTACTCTGGGTTAAAAGAAGGATAAGGGCCAGGCATGGTGGCCTAGCACTTTGGAAGGCTGAAGGGGGAGGACTGCTTGAGGCCAGGAGTTTAAGACCAGCCTGGGCAATACAGGGAGACCCCATCTCTACAAAAAAAACTAAAAATCAAAAATTAGCTGGGCATGGTGGCGTGTGCCTGTGGTCCCAGCTGCTTGGGAGAATGAGATGGGAAGATCACTTGAGCCCACGAGGTCGAGGCTGCAGTGAGCTATGATCGTACCACTGCACTCCAACCTGGGTGACAGAGCAAGATGCTGTCTCAAAAAAAAAAAAAAAAAGAACAGGATGTGGGGTGAGAAGGCTTCTGGCTGCTGATGACTTTTGTCTTGTTTCTCCCTGTGAAAATTGAGAATTAGGATTTTACCTGAAACTTGAAACTTTTCCATTGAGAGAATCACTAATCTTTGGGTTTGGATTGTGTCTTTGGTCGCAGGAGGAAGTGCTTGAAACCTCGTCAGCACCACAGAAAACTGCAGCTCCCTGCAGGACTGGAGAGTTCCAAAAGAGACCAGTCCACGTCCATGTCACACATCAACTTGCTGTTTTCACGCCGAGCATCAGAATTCCCTGGCCCTCTGTCCGTCACCAGCCATGGCCGCCCCGAGGCCCCAGGCACAAAGGAGCTGATGAGTGGAGTCCATTTGGAAATGATGTCTCCTGGTGGCGAAGGGGACCTGCACACTCCCATGCTCAAGCTCTCCTACAGCACCTCCCAGGAATTTAGCTCCCGGGAGGAGCTCCTCTCTTGCAAGGAAGAGGATAAAAGCCAGATCTCCTTTGATAACCTCACGCCAAGCGGGACGCTGGGGAAAGACTACCATAAGTCAGTGGAAGTTTTTCCCTTAAAGGCAAGAAAATCTATGGAAAGAGAAGGCTACGAGTCCTCCGGTAATGACGACTACAGGGGTAGTTACAACACCGTGCTCTCACAGCCTTTATTTGAAAAGCAGGACAGAGAAGGTCCAGCCTCCGCAGGAAGCAAACTCACCATTCAGGAACATCTGTACCCCGCACCTTCATCGCCTGAGAAAGAACAGCTGCTGGACCGCAGACCAACTGAATGTATGATGTCGCGATCGGTCGATCACCTCGAGAGACCTACGTCCTTCCCGCGGCCTGGCCAGTTGATCTGCTGCAGTTCTGTCGACCAGGTCAATGACAGCGTTTACAGGAAGGTGCTGCCCGCCTTGGTCATCCCGGCTCATTATATGAAACTCCCCGGGGACCACTCCTACGTCAGCCAGCCTCTGGTCGTCCCAGCTGATCAACAGCTTGAACTAGAAAGACTACAGGCTGAGCTGTCCAGTCCCCATGCCGGGATCTTCCCACACCCGTCCTCGCAGATCCAGCCCCAGCCCCTGGCTTCCCAGGCCATCTCTCAGCAGCACCTGCAGGACGCAGGCACCCGGGAGTGGAGCCCTCAGAATGCATCCATGTCGGAGTCTCTCTCCATCCCAGCTTCCCTAAACGACGCGGCTTTGGCTCAGATGAACAGTGAGGTGCAGCTCCTGACTGAAAAGGCGCTGATGGAGCTTGGGGGTGGGAAGCCACTTCCACACCCCCGGGCGTGGTTCGTCTCCTTGGATGGCAGGTCCAACGCTCACGTTAGACATTCATACATTGATCTCCAAAGAGCTGGAAGGAACGGAAGTAATGATGCCAGTTTGGACTCTGGTGTGGATATGAATGAACCAAAATCTGCCCGGAAGGGAAGGGGAGACGCTTTGTCTCTGCAGCAGAACTACCCGCCCGTCCAAGAGCACCAGCAGAAAGAGCCTCGAGCCCCAGACAGCACGGCCTACACGCAGCTGGTGTACCTGGATGACGTGGAACAGAGTGGCAGCGAGTGTGGGACCACGGTCTGTACCCCCGAGGACAGTGCCCTGCGATGCTTGTTGGAGGGGTCGAGTCGGAGAAGTGGTGGCCAGCTGCCCAGCCTGCAGGAGGAGACGAACAGACGGACTGCGGACGCCCCCCCGGAGCCAGCAGTCAGCGCCCACCAGAGAAGATCTGCCCACGAGGAAGAGGAAGACGACGATGATGATGACCAAGGAGAAGACAAGAAAAGCCCCTGGCAGAAACGGGAGGAGAGGCCCCTGATGGCGTTTAACATTAAATGAGCTATCGCAGGGCCACCTGACTGTGGAATATAAAATTGCCAAATATCCTTTCTCATGGAAGCGCGTACCCGTTCGTGGAGGAAACGGAACGGCAGCCCGGCCGTGGGACGGACGTGGACGTTTACTGCATTCCTGTTTGCCGTGTAAATGTTAGAAGGGAATTAAAGTTATTACTCAGAATAAAGGATGACTTTGGCGGATGTCGCCCCTGCAAGGAGGTGGCTGAAAGTGGTGTCCAGATGTCCTTCCGGGGACTTGATGTATCCGCCACCAGGGACATTAAGAAACCGCACGTGATGTCGCTACGCTCTAACGATCACCTCAGTTCTCCCTCTGATTCTGGGAACAGATGAAACTCTTTTTGCATCGCTTGAGTCATTTTTATCACAATAATCCTACTGGGAAGCTGTCATTGAGAACTTAGGTTGGCACGTAGCGTCTCAAGGTATGCGCTCTCTCGAAGGAAAGCTATGCATCGCTGCTTCGTTGTCTGATTTTGCTTGGATTTTGCTTTGGTTAGGTGGCGTTTTGGGGTTTGCCTTTTTTTGTTGTCGCTTCAATGCAATTTGGTTGTAAAGAGTTGATTCCTTTGTGTTCATCTGTTCTGCTTCTCAGCAGTCCATCTCAGTGTCTCCCTTCAGGAACCGCCGAGTGTCCTCTCGTAACATCCAAGCCTTTTAATGAAATCGTACTGAAATCTGTATCAGCTAAGAGTCCGCCAATCCTGGTCCCATTAACTCCAAGTGCCTTTTTTACAGTGACAACAGACAGTCCCTCGTTTTTGTTGTTGTTGGTTTTCTGAACCCGTTTAATGAAACTGCCTGGATTTTATACAGTTATTAAAGGATGTCCCTTTTGCTTTAAAATGCATGCTGCCAAGTGCCATTTGGGGTCAGCATCCTCATTTCAACACAGTGTGCTCTCTAGTTATCATGTGTAACGTGGGTTCTGTTTAGCGAAGATAGACTAGAGGACACGTTAGAGATGCCCTTCCCTGTTCCATCCCTGTGGCACCGTTATGGTTTTTTGGCTGTTTGTATATACGGTTACGTATTAACTCTGGAATCCTATGGACTCATCTTGCTCACCCAACGTGGGAGTCTGGATTGAGCAAGTGGGCTGAATGTGACTATTAAAAAAGTTTAAAAAAAAAAATCTTATGTACTATCCAAAAGTGCCAGAATGACTCTTCTGTGCATTCTTCTTAAAGAGCTGCTTGGTTATCCAAAAATGAAAATTCAAAATAAACTCTGAAGAAAAGGAAAACTGTCTTTGTGGTCATTTGCATTCATTCTGAGCCATTGTCTGTTTCAAAGTTGTTATTAAGACTTTGTCAGGCCAAGCATGGTGACTCACACCTGTAATCCTAGCACTCTGGGAGGCCGAAGCGAGAGGATCACTTGAGCTCAGGATCACTTGAGCCCATCTCTACAAAAAAAAAAAATGTTTTAATTACCTGGTTGCAGTCACTTAAGTCACCAGGCTTCAGTGAGCCATGATGGTACTACTGCACTCCAACCTGGGGAAGAGAGCAGATCCTGTCTCAAAAAAAAAAAAGGTCTTTGTCATTGTTTCCTTGGCGGCAGTCTGCAATGCAGTTGTCAGACTTGTATTTGGAGAGCCACCACCTAGACACCTAGGAATTTCCTCTAGGGTTAAAATCTATAAAAAATCTGCCTTTGTCTTTAGTTTTGTTCAAGAACACCAGATAATATTTTGCTGTGTTTCAGGTAAAGAGGGATGTCTGCACTTTAGAAGAATCTGATGTTTCATGGTCAGTATTGATCCATCTTGGAAGAGCTTCAAAAAGATACCATTAGAATGACCAGAATCCTCCCAGATGTGTAAAACTATTCATCAAAATAAAATAATTAATGGAGGTGTCGGGACATAACTGGCAGAAATAAGTTAAGCCAGCTATGTTTACAGTCAACAAAATCAGTATTCGTAAATTCCATGCAGGCAGAGAACTAATCATGGTGGTTTTAATGGTTTTCATTCTCAAGTGGTGATGTTGCCTATTTGGCTTTTGAGGGGGAAAATAGTTGAGCAAGTCCTTGACAGTGGGACAGCTAGCCAGATGGGAGCCTGGGGAGCTAAGGAGTGAGACACCCTTTGCGCGGGAGTGAACATCTTACCAGTAGGTGGCAGGGTCATCCTTGCAGACCTGGCTAAGACTCCAGGGAGAAGGCATCAGTCAACTCCCCTGAAAAGAATAAGGAAGTTGCTCCTCCAGGAAAATCCAGGGCTAGACCTAGATGAGGAGGGGCGAGGAAGGAAGTGCCAGAAGACCTCTCTGCTGTCATTGACCCCAGTCCTTTGCAGCTCTAAGGTAGCCGCCAATGGAATCACCTCCTTAAAACATCAGTTTCTAGAAGAGCCTCATTGAATGCATGTTACCTGGGAAAGTCAGGTAGCACATTAACTGGAAACGCTGATCCTGAGAGATCTGGCAGGAAGATGGGGGTGGAGAAGGCTGCTTTGCGGACTCTTCCTCATTAGGTGAGACTCACCTGGATGGGCCCCGATGTATTAAACAGCCAGCAGCAGTCACAGCATGCCGTGTGCCTAGGACGACAAGCAGGTGAGTTTGCGGACGGGCAACTGGGTCGGCCGAAGATTTTAATCACATTTTAACAGTTGTCCAAACGGGCTCAAGGGTTCTCATTTTCTCAGAGTGCCAATGCTGGTCACTAGAGTGGGATTCTCTGAATGCAGCACCATGGCCGCAGACTTTACACATTTATCCTCTCTCCCCACCAGACTTTACACATTTATCCTCTCTCCCCACGGAGGGTGGGAGAGCGAGTATGTCCCAGTATTTCAAATCGGTTACATGGTCTGAAGGACCACAACCATCAAAGGCATCTTGCTCCCGCCCCCTAGTGGTGAGTTTTCCCCACCTGTGACGGTTTAGTCCAGACACACAGGGCCGCTCTGGGAAAGTAGGGGTGGGCATGCACAGGGATGAATCTGTCACTGGGTCTGTCCCCCAGGTGAGGTGGGTGGGGAAAAGGGGACTGAGGTTCCTGGAGTCTCTACCTGGAAACAATGTATTGGAAAAAATCATTGCATTCAATCCTCAAAATATTTCAACAGATAGAGTGAGACTCTATCTCAAAAAATAATAATAATAATATTCCTTGGTAAATTCCCTTTGATGATTGGTTCTCACAATGCTTTCATAGATTTTTATCATAGCCTGTCTTGTTACAATTGACAAGAGTGTAGCTCAAACATGATTTTGTCTTTTTTTTTTTTTTTTTTTTCTTTTTGAGACAGAATCTCACTCTGTCAGCCAGGTTGGAGTGCAGTGGCACGATCTCCACTCACTGCAACCTCCACCTCCCAGGTTCAAGTGGTTCTCCTGCCTCAGCCTCCTGAGTAGCTGGTACTACATGTGCACACCACCACGTCCAGATAATTTTTGTATTCTTTTAGTAGAGATGGGGCTTCGCCATGTTGGCCAGGCTGGTCTCGAACTCCTGACATCAAGTGATCCACCCGCCTTGGCCTCCCAAAGTGCTGGGATTACAGGCATGAGCCACCACACCTGGCCTCGTTTTGTCATTTTGTTGTATTAATGATTAAGGTGAAATTGAAGCCCTCAGAATGTCATTTGTTCATCAATCATAGAGTGACAACTTTGCTGAATCAGTGTTCAGTAGTTTTTGAATACTGGAACATTTCCTCAACTTTTTGTATTATTTGCAATATAATGGTTCCAGGTATGATACAGTTTTAAGATGAATCTGCATTATTAACATTGTCTAGGTTTAAGAAAGTGATGGAGAAAATCAACAAATCAAGCCCCGATGTGTCGCATTTGCCAGTTTCCGTAGTGTAAATCTTCCCACTGTGGTCAGTTACAAGTAACAAGGGTGACCTGAGTCACTGCACACAAGAGTTGGGAAGAGATCCATGGTAGCACAGTTCTATTTCCACTAAACAGATACAAGGCAGGGAAATAACCTCAGATAATAAAATACACAGCTGATCCTCGGTATGCATGGATTCCGTCTTTGCGAATTTCTACTTGCTAGTTTTAGCAAGTAAAAACTAAACTAAAACTAGCAAGTAGGGGAATTCGCAGAGACAGAATCCATGCATAGCGAGGATCAACTGTGTATTTTGCAGCACCAAAATCAATATTCACTGTGTTTTCATGGTCATTTGTGGGGATGTGTAGAGGGATGAAAGATGCATTGCCCAACATGCACGTTTTCAGCTGTGGTCAAACGTAGCAACACTTCGCCTTCTTGTTCACCTGTCGCGCTGTACACAGGTGTCCCTTGCACAGTCTATGTTGTGCTTCATTTTCTACATTTTTATGCTTTTGCTTGGTGATCTCACTGTTTAAAATGGCCTCCAAGTACAGTACTTAAGTGCTGGCTAGCGTTCCTAAACGTGGGAAAGCCGGGATGTGCCTTATGGAGAAATCGTGTGTTATTGAGCGTGAGTTGTAGTGCTGTTGGCCGTGAGTGCAATGTTCATCAACCGACTATAGATATCAAATGAGATGTCTTTAAATGGAAGGGTATGAAACAAAGTTATATGTTGAGCAGTTGATGGAAATATTGTGTCCAGAGGATTTCAGGAGGCCCCCACCTTTCCCGCGTAGCCCTGGAGAACTGCAGGCCTGGACTAAACCTTCACAGGAAATACCTTCTTCTGTAGTTCCTCCAGAAGCAAGGGTTCTAGTATTGCACTCACTAGTTCAGTGTTCCCAGCAACTTGATAGAACATAACTACTGCGGATAATCATTAATAGGCTCAAGAAATAAGAAATGAGTTTTAAGTAATTACCTTTGTTTTGGTATATTGTAAACTTGTAATATTTAATTGTTAAAAATGACTATGTCTAGTAACTGACCTGCAAAATCCCTGAAATTGTAGAACATCACTCCTAAGTCCACTCCAGCATGCCGCCCACTAGAAGGGAACAAACCATGCATGAACCAAGGTCTACCTGACTCCAAAACCTAGTCTCTTGCTTTTTATTTTTTATTCTTATTTATTTAAGCCTTTTGAGACAGAGTCTCGCTCTGTTGCCCAGGTTGTAGTGCAATGGCGTGATCTCGGCTCACTGGAACTTCCACCTCCTGGGTTCAAGCGATTATCCTGCCTCAGCCTCCTGAGTAGCTGGGGCTACAGGCACGCACCAGCACGCTCAGCTAATTTTTTATATTAGCCATGTTGGCCAGCCTGGTCTCGAACTCGAACTCCTGACCTCAGATGATCCACCCGCCTCGGCCTCCCAAAGTGCTGAGATTATAGTCGTGAGCCACCGCGCCTGACCTTTTTAAGCCTTTTTATTCTGAAATTATTTTAAGTTGCAAAAATAGTACAGAGAGTTCCTTTATCCTTCATCCAGCTTCCCTGGGGTTACCATCTTACAGAACCATGAGACATTTGTCAAAAGTAAGAAATCAACATTGGCACAATACTATGAACTAAATAACAAACTATATTCCACTTCACCAATTTTTCCACTAATGTCCAAAAAAGTGCATATTTTATACAATACATTCATCATTCTTTGAAAAATTAGAAAGTAGAAATATGAAAAGAATTTAAAAATCACAGTCACCAAAAACTACCATCCAGACACAACTATAGCTGACATTTTGTGCTTTACCCATATAAATACTTCTACACAAGGATGCCCACTCCACACTCAGTCTCCTTCTCTCACTAGATACTGTATTCTAAATGGCCTTCCATGTTAGCAATGATAATTCCAAATCATAACTTTTATTTCATTAAGTTTTTTTAACTTTTTGAGGCTTCAGATGGAAACCCCTAATTAGGACAGAAAAGTCCAGGTGAAATTGCTCACCAGGCTGTGGTGGTGACTTCAGGGTGCGAGATGGGCAATCTTCGTTGGGGAGAAAAATCAGAGAGCTTCTCTTGGTGCAGGTTTGGCTGCAGGACTTGGGAGGAATTTATGAAAGTGTTTAGCCGGGCATGGTGGCTCACACCTGTAACCCCAGCACTTTAGGAGGCCGAGGCGGGTGGATAACCTGAGATTGGGAGTTCAAGACCAGCCTGACCAACATGGAGAAACCCCATCTCCATTAAAAATACAAAATTAGCTGGGGTGGTGGTGCATGCCTGTAATCCTAGCTACTTGGGAGGCTGAGGCAGGAGAATCACTTGAACCCAGGAGGCAGAGGTTGCAGTGAGCTGAGTTCGCACCACTGCACTCTAGCCTGAGCAAAAGACTCCATCTCAAAAAAAAAAAAAGAGCAAAGATTCCATCTCAAAAAAAAAAAAAAATTATTTCTCTGAACAAGTAAGCCAGTATCTAATTGTCAGTTATTTTTCCAATTTTTGTAGACTTTAACCCCCTCCTCCCACTCCATTGAAGTAAGAGCGAAGCTCCATCTCAAAAAAAAAAAAAGTGTGTGCCTTAAGCTCTGCCAGGGTATACACAACATCATTTAAGTGATACTGACCCTGTGTATTTGGAACTTTATTTAGGATAAACTAGCACAGACAAATGCAAAAACAAAGAGGCATCACACCCAAGAAAATCAAACCAGAACCATAACGGAAGGAAACCAGAAAGCCACAGAATGGTACGTAGGCCACAAGCATGAGAAACTCTGTGATTTCTTATGTTCACCCTCTCGTAGACGTCACTTATGCAGGTGTCTAGACCTAGAGGACCTCATAAAAATGAGTAAAGTTAGAAATGGGGGGTGATTTTTCAACCATATTGAAACTGCACGATTTCTTGTTTGCTGCATTGGCACCATAGTTAAAGCAAGTTACAATTATGTCTTGGGGACTTTTATGACATCACAGAGAACTTGAAGAGGGCATGATGGTTGTCATGGTCCTTAAAACAGGAGAAGGCAGTGACAAGGAGAAAGGCAGTTGCTCTCATAGATCAGGGAGAAAGCCAGCTAAACTCCAGGCGAAATAGAAATTGCAAGTCTTCTCCCCGCCAAAAAAAAAAAAAAAAAAAACAAAAACAAAAACATTATTTTCAAAGCTGTAAATGTAAATACACACTAAAATACCTGGCAAATGTTTTTTCCACTCTTCGCAGCCACTGTGACTTGTTTCCTGTTGGTATTCTGGTACCTTCTAAGTGGCGAATAATTCTCGCATTGTTAGGCTTTTGCAGCTTAACAGGATGAACAGGAATAGAAGAACCTGAAAGAGCCTTGGTGGTCTCACAGCAGAGGAAATTGAAGGCTGAAGCCACAGGTGTTGTGATGGCCTTTCCACACATGCAGTGGGTGATCAGACGGAGGTGGGGCCCTATCTCCTGACCCCTGGCCCAGTGTGCAGCCACCTCTATAGGCTGCTGCCCCGTCACCTCATTGGCATCCTCTGCCATCTGTCTACAGTATGCATTCAGCACTCCATAATGAGGGTCTAAGGCATGGTAAGCCATGCTAATTATTTTCTTTTTTTTTTTTTTTTTTTTTTGAGACGGAGTCTCGCTCTGTCACCCAGGCTGGAGTGCAGTGGCCGGATCTCAGCTCACTGCAAGCTCCGCCTCCCGGGTTTACGCCATTCTCCTGCCTCAGCCTCCTGAGTAGCTGGGACTACAGGCATCCGCCACCTCGCCCGGCTAGTTTTTTGTATTTTTTAGTAGAGACGGGGTTTCACCGTGTTAGCCAGGATGGTCTCAATCTCCTGACCTCATGATCCGCCCGTCTCGGCCTCCCAAAGTGCTGGGATTACAGGCTTGAGCCACCGCGGCCAGCCATCATGCTAATTATTAAAATCTAGGACTTGGAGAAGAAGCTTTGGGTGTCAGGCCTGGCTCTGACCAATAGACAGGTGACTCACTTCTGATGCTTTAGGAAGAGGGGGGATATTTTCTGTCCTCACCTCTGGGTGAGTTGAATTCAAGTGAGACAAGGCACATCAAAGTTTTTGTAAGTTGTAAATTACAAATACAACTTATTTCTCTGAACTATTACTAGTATCTTACAGTTCCCTAATCCTGTTGCTCTAGTGTGACAATGGTCATTTTGGGATTATACAAGCTGCTTCTCAGCTACTTTTTAGGGAAAATGGTAGACAAAACAGTGGCATCTCTTTTTCCCCATTCTATTACTTTTTGTTTGTTTGTTTTGAGACAGAGTCTTAACTCTGTCGCCCAGGCTGAAGTACAGTGGCGCTACCTTGGCTCACTGAAACCTCTGCCTCCTGAGTTCAAGTAATTCTCCTGCCTCTGCCTCCCTCGTAGCTGAGACTACAGGCATGTACTACCATCGCTAAGTTTTGTGTGTTTAGTAGAGATGGGGTTTCACCATTGTGATAGTTACTACTGAGTGTCAACTTGATTGGACTGAAGGATGCAAAATATTGATCCTGGGTGTGTCTGTGAGGGTGTTACCAAAGGAGGTTAACATTTGAGTCAGTGGGCTGGGAAAGGTAGACCCACCCTCAATCCGGATGGGCACCATCTAATCAGCTGCCAGCGCAGCTAGGATACAAGCAGGCAGAGGAATGTAGAAGGTCTAGACTGGCTGAGTCTTCCAGTCTTCATCTTTCCCCCGTGCTGGATGCTTCCTGCCCTCGAACATCAGGCTCCAAGTTCTTCAGTTTTGGAACTCGGACTGTCTCTCCTTGCTCCTCAGCCTGCAGACGGCCTATTGTGGGACCTTATGATCATGTGAGTTAATACTTAACAAACTCCCCTTTATATATATGTGTGTGTGTGTGTGTATGTGTATGTATATATATATTCCATTATATCCCTCTATAGAACCCTAATACGACCATGTTGGCCAGGCTAGTCTCGAACTCCTGGCCTAAAGTGATCCACCTGCCTCAGCCTCCCAAAGTGCTGGGATTACAGGCGTGAGCTGTGGTGCCCAGCCCCATTGTACTGCTTTCTGCAAGCTTCAGCTGGGTAATCTCTCCTTTGCTCAAAGGGGATGTTTTTCCAGGTGTTTGAAGATAACCAGTGACCTCTGTGAAGGTGCAACTTTCTTAAAGATTTGTCTAGAAACATGTATTAGGACACTGTCTATGAAGCAATAATGTTAGGGTAAGTCCCCAATCACCATAATTTGCTACTCAAAGAAATACCTTTGTAAAACATGGCAGCTGTTCTTGAATTCTTGAATTGAGTTGCTCTGTGGTAAAAAAGATAATGTACACGTAACTATAGAAGAGTATTGCTCAAACCTGGAGTGTTAGGCCATTCTTGTGTTGCCGTAAAGGAAGACCCGAGGCTGGGTGATTTATAAAGAAAACAGGTTTAACTGGCTATGGTTCTGCAGGCTGTACAGGAAGCATGGCACCAGCATCTACTTGGTGAGGCCTCAAGGAGTTTACAATCATGGCGGAAGGCAGAGCAGGAGCAGGCATCACACATGGCCAGAGTGGGAGCGAGAGAGAGAGTGCAAGGCAACATTCAGTTTTAAACCATGTCTCACATGGACCCACTCATCAGCAAGGGAACAGCACCAAGTCATTCATGAGAGGCACCCCTGTGATCCAAGCCCCTCCCACCAGGCCCACCTCCAACACTAGGGATCACATTTCAACATGAGATTTGGCGGGGACATGGGGACACGGATCCAAACCATGGATACATGTTAGCATCCCCTCTGAGCTGGAAAAAAAAAACTAAAGCATTTGGGCCCCACCACAGACTGATTGAATTAGGGTCTCTGTAGGCGAAACTAGTTTAAAAACAAAACAAACCAAAACACTACCTAGCTGATTCTCATACATGGGCTTGTAGACCACTGCTTTAGAAACGTTGAAGCTACTTTACAGCCTGGTAGCACCTTCCATTGGGTACCTCAGGGAATGATTCATTTTTCTCTTTGTTTCTGGGGTCGATTAACAGCTATGCCCCAGATTTGCAGCTGGGGAGACATTTATGTGAAATAGCATGTCAAGTTGGGCAGCAGTACCTAACAGATTTCTCTCTTTTGTCCTGTTCACAATGGTCTGTTGAAAAACTGAAGGTGGACACACTGTGTCGCCATGTCTTGGCTCTACCCTCCATCCTCTTCCCAAGGTCCGGGTTATTCCTGCCATCTCGCCTGAGCAATTTCACATCACTGCCTGTTTGGGACTCCCACGTCCGTATCTGCATCCCAGGACTGCCACTGAGTTCAAACTGCAGACTGAGCATCCTCAAGCACCTAAAACTCTATTTATTGTCTTCATGTTGTCTTGTGAATTCCCTACTCCCCCACAAATCAGAAAAAACAGTTCTAGTTTTTGCCTGTGTACTATCCCAGTAAATGGCCTCACCATACATTTTCCTTGGCCAGAAACCTCAGGGTCACCCTACAAACATCTGTCAACCTCACCCCCAAATCCAAGCAAGTTCTACGACTCCACTTGCTGTCAGGAAACAACATAAATGTTTTCATGTTTCTGCATAGCCAGAGTTTCCTGGGCAAAAGTTACTGGCAACCTAGTGCTAAAAACTGTAGACAAATTTAACAGTTTAATTAAGCAAAGAACAATTCTCAAATCGGGCAGCCCCATTGTCATGCCAGACCCCTCAGTAGGTCTGTAGGGAGGGCATCAGGTACAAGAGGCCAAAGACGGGATCCCACACCAGTGAAGGAGACGTGGGTTTTACTGGGGTCTTACATACAAGGGAGAGAGTCCAGTGGTGGTGGGCCAAGCAGGAAAACTGCAAACGCTTGCAAAATGCATGCAATTTCGATAGCATTTTCACTTTACACCCTCCCTCTAACAAATTCCACCTGGCAACCTTCATTTAACCCAAAACAAACAGTCTCAATCCCCAGTACAACCTGTGTTCCATGGGCCAGGGTCGGGGATCAAATGTTTTTCATAGAAAAGGAATGGATCTCCGGGTGGGCTACTCCCAGATTCCCTAGCATGGAACTCTGAACATAACATTCAGGTGTGCCTGCCCTACAGGGTCATTCTCAGGGTACACTCAAGTTATCAGTGCCAGGTGCGCCTACCCTACGCCCTGAACCAGAATAGGTCGAGAGAGGCTGCAGCACTGCCACCGTGTCAGAGGCAAAGGAAAGTGACGTGAGGTCCAAAGACAGCCAGATTGGCTACCACTTGCCATTTCTCTCATTTGAACACAGTTTAAACAGTTGGCCCCTTTGATTGGCCGGAACTCGGTGATTGGTAAGAGTAGTTTCCGGTCTGTTTGTACATCCTGTTATATAGTTCCCTCTGCGGGAGAAACCTTTAGGCCAAATTTACAAGGAGGCCGCTTTAGGCTACACTTAATTTAACACTGGATTAAAGGATGAAGGAATAGTAATCATTTTGGAAAACAGAGATCATGAATTACTCTGGAGAGATTTGCAGGTTTATCTCCCCTGGAGCTGCGCCTTTGCATTCATTGATCTGCACTGGCATTCACTGTAACACATAGGGCCTTCCCATTCTCTTCCCAATGGTTGTTTCCATTAGAAAGGTAGCATTTCTGGCTGGGCGCAGTGGCTCACGCCTGTAATCCCAGCACTTTCAGAGGCCAGGGCGGGTGGATCACCTGAGATCAGGAGTTCGAGACCAGCCTGGCCAACATGGTGAAACCCCATCTCTACTAAAAATACAAAAAGATTAGCCAACGTTGTGACACGTGCCTGTAATCCCATCTACTTGGGAGGCTGAGGCAGGAGAATCACTTGAACCCGGGAGGCAGAGGTTGCAGTGAGCCGAGATCGCGCCATTGCACTCCAGCCTGGGTGACAGAGCAAGACTCCATCTCAAAAAAAAAACAAAAAACAACAACAAAAAAACAGTGTTTAGGATTTCTGTCGAAGTCTCTAGAAGGGATGGTGGCAGCTATGATGTAGTTCCTATATAATCTCTGAAATTCATAATTTGGGGGTTTCTGTCTTGTAAATCCAATCCATTGAGGGCCCGAATGGAACAAAAAACAGACACAAGGAGTTCGCCTCCTTTTGTTTTTCTGCCTCACTGTTGAGCTGGGTGATCTCATCTCATATTTGCCCTTAGACTGGGACTTACCCCCCCGGCCCCCTGGTTCTCAGGTCTTCAGCCTGAGTTACGCCACCATCTTTCTTGGGTCTCAGTTTGCAGATGGCAGATTGTGGGACTTCTCAAACACCGTCATCTCGTAAGCCCATTCCTCCTAATCTTCTTTAATATACACACTGACTGGTTCTGTTTCTCTGGAAAACCTGGTTAATAGACCTGAGGAATGAAACTGTAACCTCTCAGCGGGTTCTTCTTGCCCGCTGCCCAGATGCAGCTGATTTATCAAGACAGGGGACTTGCAATGGAGAAACAGCTTTACCCACATAGAGCCGGCTGAATGGGAAACCAGGGTTTTATCATTATTCAGATTAGCCTCCCTGAAAATTCGGAGGCTAGGGTTTTTCAAGGATAGTTTGGTAATCAAGGGAATGGGTGCCGCTGATTGGTTGGGGGTGCAATCATAGGGGTGTGGGTAATGGTCATTGTGAGCACTGAGTCTGCTTCTGGGTGTGGCTCCAGGACTGGTTGGTGGGTTTAGGTGAAGCCATTGGTCAGTTGTCAGAAATGCAAAAACCTGAAAAAGACATCTTAAAAGGGCAATCTTAAATTCTATGCTATGATGCTATTTACAGGAGTGATTGGGGAAGTTGCACATCTTGTGGCCTCCGGAACAATGGCTGCTAACTGTTTCTGTCTACACCCTAGCAGAACTCAGCTTCCTGTCATCCTCCTAACCTGATTGTCTTTCATTAGCTTTACAAAGGTGCTTTAGTTTGGAGAAAGGGCTATTATCATCGAAACTGTAAACTAAGTTTCTCCCAAAGTTAGCTTGGCCCAAGCTCAAGAATAACTATGGGCAGCTTGGAAGTTAAAGGCAAAATGGGGGTTGGTTGGATCAGATCTCTTTCACTGTCATCATTTTCTGTTACAGTTTTTGCAAAGGCCGTTTCAAAACCAGGGAACCAACTGTACAAGACAAAGTATAATAATCACTCCCTAAAGAGTTTCATATTTACACACTACTTTCATATAATACATTCCTTTTTTGTTGAGACAGAGTCTCGCTCTGTCACCCAGGCTGGTGGGCAGTGGGATAATCTCGGCTCACTGCAGCCTCCCATGTTCAAGTGATTCTCCTGCCTCAGCCTCCCAAGTAGCTGGGACTACAGGTGTGCGCCACCAGGCCTGGCTAATTTTTGTATTTTTAGTAGAGACAAGGTTTCATCGTGTTGGCCAGGCTGGTCTCCATCTCCTGGCCTCAGGTGATCTGCCAGCCTCGGGCTCCCAAAGTACTGGGATTGCAGGCGTGAGCCACCGTGCCAGCCTCATATTACATTATTGTGTTATGATTCTCATAGCTACCCTGCTTTATAGCTAAGGCAGGTGATGTTAAGCCACTCTTGCATTCAAAGGCACTGAAATGAACTCTTACCAAAACAGTGGCAAAGACCCAGAATTTGCACAGAAACTCACGTGCTGTGTTCAGAAGTGTAGTATTCTGTCTACCCCACACAGCTGCCTCAGAGAGACGAATTCCAGGGCTGGGAACCACGGCTAACACTTAGCACCTCCTGCATTTCCAGAAGGGGGCTATAAGCGTGTCCTGTGGTCCTTACAGTCAACTGGTGAGGTTATTTCTTCTGTCATTTCATAGACAAATAAAGAAACAGAGTAACTTCATTTATGAACTGTGCTTTCTGCCACTTTGCGACGCTTATTCAATAGAGCTGCTTTCATTACGGAAAGCTAAAAGTTTTGTTTCCCAGAATGCTAACCATTTTATAAATAGTATAACATAATTATAAATGTCTTCCAGAAACACAGTAGTAATGATGTTAAATGATCCTGCGAGCCTCAGAAAAATAACTGGATAGCTACTCTCCGAGGTCGGTTATTTTGGAGTCTTATGACATTAGTCACTCTTCAAAGGCCAGAGAAGGTAAGAGAGAAGGTTAAAATGATATCAAATGCCCAGTAGTGGGAAATTTCACATTTGAGATCATGAGACCCATAAATGGGGCATAATGACAGCAAATACAAAATATCTACTTGGAAACAGAGAAAAGCTCAAATTGCATTGAAGATCAGTTACATTTTTCCTGGACAGAGGACAGAAAAAATTTCATCTTTTTCTTGAGTAAGAGAAGAGGAATATAAGGCCTTTCTCAGGGACGAGGTTTGCCTTTTTTTTGGATTAAAGGGTAAAAGCTGAAGAGGCACATCTTCAGACAAGTAGCAATAGAGAACAGAGAGAATTCTTGGCCATAGAGCATTTTCAGGGTCTCATATGAAAGACAGTCATCTTTTAAAGATGTCATTTTCCGATGATACTGCAGCTAGCTCTCCTCAGATCATCACTGGGATGAGACAACATCAGTGGATATGTTGCCCAGGCTGGTCTCAAACTCCTGGCCTCAGGCAACCCTCCCACCTCAGCCTCCCAAATTGCTGGAATGACAGGCGTGAGTCACCCCAGCTGGCTGCAAGTTGGATTTCTTTGGATGTCTATTCTTTGTGCCTAAGACTCCAGATTGATGTACCTACAAAATATAGAGCTGAACTGACCCCCATGTAACATCTTGACTTTTTCAACCAAACTTTAATTATTTCAACTGAATAATTTTTAAAAAATATTGTATCCTTCGTGACAGCTGTCAAAGGATGGAATCTCTTGTGTGAATTAGAATCTCTTGATTTTCAGAAATACCATCATAATAACAATGATGTCTGTTTTTTTCACTTGAGAATAACCTTTGGAATAATTAAAAAATGCCTTGGTATGAGTCAATCCTTTTCCTCCCTCTGTCCTCTGAGGCGTTACCATTGACCTGGAATTCAGGATTCCAGAAATCCTTGGTGAATGAAGTCACCGCATTCTTTGTGAAATTATTCATAAGTGTGATAATCGGTTATCTGTTTCCTTTGATAAGTTTACTCCCAATTGTTTCAATGTGTGACTCTATAGATAAAATCATATTATACTTTTGTTATGATTCATATCGCTAGTATGCTGATAGTCTAGATAGTAACAGAGTGATTATATTGTTGTGGCTTCTTTATTCCAAGTAATATCAAGCCCCAATAAAAAGTTTGGTTTTTCTTTTCTGAGACAGGGTCTGGCTCTATCACCCAGGCTGGAGGGCAGGGGAGTGATCACAGCTCACTGCACCCTCAAGCACCCGGGCTTGGGTAATTTTCCTGCCTCAACCCCTCAAGTATCTGAGACCACAGGTGCATGCCACCTCAGTCGGCTAATTTTTATTTTATTTTTACTTTTTGTAGAGATGGAGCTTCACATGGTTGCCTAGGCTGCTGTAGAACTTCTGGCCTCAAATGATCCTCCTGCCTCAGCCTCCCAAAGTGCTGGGATTACAGCTGTGAGCCACTGCGCTTGGCCAATAAAAGTTTTGAAGATGTGAATAGGAAATTCTAACACCGGGAGCTTCCTATTCACCTCCTTGGTTCAAGTTATGGAAGTCTTGACTTATCTTTGTCCTTGTCACCAACAAGCCCTGCAGCCACAGCCTCTGCTTAGGGGGAAAGTGTTCCCATCCTCTTCACCAGTGAAGCTGCTGAGATCCCAGGGCGCTGGTTCCTTCCCATGGAAAGATGAACTGTGATTCCTCGTTTCCCCAAAAAACTTACTATTTTGCTGAGAAAACAAATATACATATTTGAGAAATTTAACAGTGCAAGCAGATAGAATATCAGACATCAAAATCTGTATGAAACTTCTCCACCTCGGAGAATGACTGAGTTTTGGCTTCACTCACACTAAGTAATGAAAAAAGGGAACAAGCAGTGTAGGTTTCACTCAGGGTGAAAGCCCTGGAACCCTAGAAGATTGTGGGGATAGGTAATGGGTGGATTCAACGTGCCTTTCTCTTAGGACTGTCTGAGATCTTACAGCTGAGATTAGCATAAGCATCTTTGAACAACAAATTTTGGTTGTTAGAGAAAATATGTCATTATTCAGAGGGTACTGTCAGGCACCTCTTTGCTGAAGAGGCCACACAACACCGAAGGGGGATGCCTCTTGCTAAATAATGTTGCAGCCACATGTGGCAAAGAGTTCAGAGACCTGAGGGAGGTCAAGTGCAGACTGAACTATAAACTTCAGCCTTCACTCTCTTAAGAATAAGTTAGCCTGGGCCGGGCGCAGTGGCTCACTCCTGTAATCCCAGCATTTAGGGAGGCCAAGGTGAATGAATCACCTGAGGTCAGGAGTTCGAGACCAGCCTAGCCAACATGGTGAAACCCTGTCTCTACTAAAAATACAAAAATTAGCCGGCCATGGTGGCGCATTCCTGTAATCCCAGCTACTTGGGAGGCTGAGGCAGGAGAATCACTTGAACCTGGGAGGTGGAGTTTGCAATGAGTCAACATCCCACCACTGCACTCCAGCATGTGCCATGGAATGAGACTCCGTCTCAAAAAAAAAAAAAAAAGTTAGCCTTGGCCAGTGGTGTGACCTTTTCCATCCTGCAGAATGATGAACAGGATGTGTCAAACACCACAGTATGAGGCTGAAGTTAAAGAAACAAGCTCTACTTAAGGGTACCAAGAATAGCGTCATCTTCATCTGGGCTGTAACCAAAGCCAGATAGCATGCTTAGCATAGTCTTTTAATCTGGAACTATCTTTTTGCTAGCTGGACTTTATCCATCCCAGCCCTTCATTTAATGGCCGGGCTTCCATCTCAGCTTCTGCCTCAGGGAGATTAAAAATGGTAATTTAGGGGGCTGGGCGCGCGCCCAGAGAGTCAGTGGTGACTCTCGCCTGTAATCCCAGCACTTTGGGAGGCCTAGACGGGTGGATTGCTTGAGCCCAGGGGTTTGAAACCAGCCTGAGCAATATGGGGAGACTCTATCTCTACCAAAAAAAGAAATAGCTGGGCACGGTGGCACACACCTGTAGTCCTCCCAGTTACTCAGGAGGCTGAGGTGGGAGGATCACTTGAGCCTGGTCCAGCCTACAGTGAGTTGTGTCCATGCCACTGCACTCCTGCCTAAAGTGACAGACTAAGACTCTGTCTCAAAAACAAAACCACTTGCATGGTGGCTCATGCCTATAATCCCAGCACTTTGGGAGGCCAAGGTGGGCAGATCACTTGAGTTCACGAGTTTGAGACCAGCCTGGGCAATATAAGGAAACCCTATCTCCAAAAAAAATGCAAAAATGATTCGGGTGTGGTGACCCGCACCTGTAGTCCCAGCAACTCAGGAGGCTAAGGTGGGAGGATCGCTTCAGCCTGGGAGGTGGAGGCTGCAGTGAGCCAAGATTGCACCACTGCACTCCAGCCTGGATGACAGTGAGACCCTGTCTCAGAATGTCAGTCTTAAGAATCCTTTGAATGGATCAGAAAGGGAGAGGCCTTCTCCAAAATTGGATACTGGTGTAACAGGGTGTCAGTGTGTGGAATTCACAAAGAAAATGCCGGGGAATCGGCCCCACAACACTTAGTCCACTTTAAAAAGGGTCATGAGAGACAGTGAGAGCATTTTGGAGGATTTTTTTGGACAAAGCAGTGCTGAGAACTCCAGCCACCCTCCCACCCTCTGACCCTATCACTGCTTTACTCCTAAGCCCAGGGTTAGGGGAGGGGACAGAAACTTCTGTGAGCAAACAGGCTGAAGCTACAGGAGGGAGAGAGAAGTGCTGACCACAGCCCTCCCCTCTGACCACACGTTCTCCATTATAGCCATCCCCTCCCACCCAAGCAAAGGAAAGACTGAATGCCAAAGCAAGTTAATTCAATACATTAATTCAAATGTGCAGTCCTCAGCACCACAACTGCAGCTCAGGAGCATGGCTTCCCAAGGCACCTTCCAAGTCACAGCAGAGATTCTGCAAGATCCTGACTCAGGTACACATGAAAGCCAGGAGCAGAGGCTCATGCCTCTAACCCTAGCACTTTGGAAGGCTGAGGTGGGCGGATGACTCCAACCCAGGAGTGTGAGACCAGCCTGGGCATTATGGCGAAACCCCGTCTCTACCAAAAGTACAAAAATTAGTCAGGTGTGGTGGTGCATGCCTGTCGTCCTAACTACTCAGGAGGCTGAGGTAAGAGGATGGCTTGAGCCCGGGAGGCAGAGGTTGCAGTGAGCTGAGATCACACCACTGCACTCCAGCCTGGGGCACACAGCAAGACTCTGTCTCAAAAAAAAAAAAAAAAAAAAAAAAAAAACAAAAAAACCTGGAGTCTGATGTGGTTGAAAAGGCCATACTCTTTCCTTCACTCTTTCCTTTTCCATCCTGCAGAGTGAAAAGAGTTCAAGCGAGGCATGATCCTGCCTGCTAAACATAGAGACAGTGGCTCCAGCTGCACAGATGCTGGGCTGCAGCCCAGGACAGCATGCCTGTGCCTCCCCATCCTAAGTCACTTTTTTTTTTTTTTTTAAATGGAGTCTCGCTCTGTGTCCAGGCTGGAGTGCAGTGGCACAATCTCGGCTCACTGCAACCTCCGACTCCTGGGTTCAAGCGATTCTCCTGCCTCAGCCTCCCGAGTAGCTGGGATTACAGGCACATGCCACCATGCCCAGCTAATTTTTTGTACTTTTAGTAGAGACGGGTTTTCACCATGTTGGCCAGGATGGTCTCGATCTCCTGACCTCGTGATCCACCCGCCTTGACCTCCCAAAGTGCTGGGATGACAGGCGTGAGCGCCCAGCCCCCTAAATTACCATTTTTAATCTCCCTGAGGCAGAAGCTGAGATGGAAGCCCGGCCATTAAATGAAGGGCTGGGATGGATAAAGTCCAGCTAGCAAAAAGATAGTTCCAGATTAAAAGACTATGCTAAGCATGCTATCTGGCTTTGGTTACAGCCCAGATGAAGATGACGCTATTCTTGGTACCCTTAAGTAGAGCTTGTTTCTTTAACTTCAGCCTCATACTGTGGTGTTTGACACATCCTGTTCATCATTCTTTTAGGTGGGTCTAGTTCTGGTAAAGATACAATTCTGTATGACTCAATCTTTGGCTTCCTGCTCCACTTTATTTTTCTCTTTTTTGGTTGACCCAGGTCACAACATATCCATAAATATAAAAGGGAAAATGGAAGAACCAAAGAGAGCTCTCTTCAAAGCAGGCCCAAGTTGGTCTTATTTTTTTTCACCACACATTTGTGATATCTAAGGGTGCAGGCAGATGGTTTCTACTGATGCTTCTTTTTCTCATACTCTTCATTTCTTCAGTATCCAGAGCAATTGATTTTAAAATTATTCTGAAGTGCGTCAGGGTTCTGGGGGTGGGAAGATAACCCAGGCAGGTGACATCTTCTGATCTTTATTGAGTCATGTGTTCAGGTCTTAGGCAATTACTGTTTCAAAAATGATTCCACCTTTTTTTAGAAAAAAATAATGTTGGCTGGGCATGGTGGCTCACAGCTATAACCCCAGCACTTTGGGAAATGGAGGCAAGAGAATCACCTGAGCCCAGGAGTTGGAGACCAGCTTGGGCAACATAGTGAGACCGCTCCACTAAAAAAAAAAAAAAAAAAAAAACAGTCACATGTGGTAGTGTGCGCCTGTAGTCCCAGCTACTCAGGAGACTGAGGCAGGAGCGTCACTTGAGCCTGGGAGGTGAAACCATGATCACACCAGTGCACTCCAGCCTGGGTGACATACTGAGATGGAGGAAGGGAGGGAGGGAGGAAGGAAGGAAGGAAGGAAGGAGGGAGGGAGGGAGGGAGGGAGGGAGATGGGGGAAGGGAAAAGGAAGAGAGGAAAGAAGGAAGGAGGAAAAGAAAGAAAAAGAAGAAAGAAGGAAAAAGAAAAAGAGTTTTTTAAAAAAAGAAAACCATAATGTTTGGAAACCATTTTCCTAGGCAGTGGCAATAGGGGTTTATTCACAGCTAGTTGTGTGATTGTGCTTTAGAAAAAAAAAAGATGTAACAGAGAGCACTGGGCAGAGGAAGAGGATGATAGCCGCACTCCTGGAACAGAGCCATTTCCCAGCATCGGGAGTGTGGGCTCACACCAGAGGGAGAAAACGGATAGGAACCTGGATCCACTCAGCATCTTCTGGGGTGGCAGCAAAATCCTACGCTGGCTTTCAAGGTAAGGCTTAGGGAGAGCGAATGTTCCTAAAATTGAGTTATCTGAGGGATTAAAAAAATGAACAGCTGCCCTCAACACTGCAACTCAGAGGAAAAAGAGAAACTCATGCAAAGAGAGAGGGTCACCACTTCCAGATCTACGTCTGACGGTTTGATGTCTTCACAGAGGTGGAGCCAGAAGGCCCTCAGAGGTCACCTGGTCCAATCTCCTCCTTTGCAGATTTAATGCAAGGTTAAAACTGAGGTTGGTTTCATTGTCCACACAGAGGTGACCTACATTGGTGATATGCAGTAGCGTCCAGCCCAGCCCAAGTGGAGCCCTTTCAAAATGGATTTTCTACTCTAAAAAAAGAATTATTTTGAGGACCTTCAGAGATAATACATCAGGAGCAGGATCTAACTGGGGAATCTTTTCCCATGCTTTTTGCCCTACATATGGATTTCCTGGCACCATCTATCCAAAGCATTCCACACCGAAGATATGTGGGGGCGTGATGGCTGAAAAATATCTATGCATGAATTACATGTTGCTATTTTTAGTCTGAATCTGCCTTAACGATTTCCCCTTCCCTTCTTTATTGGAGAACATGGGCAAATTCTGTTAAGCAATAATTTCCTGTTGATTAAGAGTTAGGTTTAGTCCATTGTTCTCTCGCCCGTGTTTCCATTGACTCCTGTTGCTCATATTCAGGTCTTCAAAGGCTGCTGTCAGAGAGGATCAAGTCTCTAACGATACTGTGTGCTGTTTTAGTTTATTCAATGTCATGCATGCCCTATTTAGCAGTTATGTCTCAAGTACTACGTAATAAGCACTGATCTAGTCTGGATTTTTGTCCCACTCAGTTCTCATGTTGCAATGTCATCCCAGTGTTGGAGGTGGAGCCTGGTGGGAGGTGTTTGGGTCATGGCGGCAGATTCCTTGTGGCTTGGTGCCATCCTCGCAATACTGAGTTCTTTCATGTGAAATCTGCTTGTTTGAAAATACACGAACCAGGCACAGCGGCTCATGCCTGTAATCCCAACACTTTGGGAGACCAAGGCAGGTGGTTCACTTGAGCTCAGGAGTTTGAGACCAGCCTGGGCAACATAGCAAGACCTCATCTCTACTAAAAATTTGAAAAAATTGGCCGGACGCGGTGGCTCATGCTTGTAATCCCAGCACTTTGGGAGGCTAAGGCGGGAGGATCACGAGGTCAGGAGTTCCAGACCAGCCTGGCCATCACAGTGAACCCTCATCTCCACTAAAAATACAAAAATTAGCTGGGCGTGGAGGTGGGCGCCTGTAATCCCAGCTACTTGGGAGGCTGAGGCAGGAAAATTGCTTGAACCTGGGAGGCGGAGGTTGCAGTGAGTTGAGATCACACCGCTGCACTCCAGCCTGGGCAACAGAGCTAGACTCCATCTCCAAAAAAAAAAAGTAAAAATAATTAGCTGGGCATAGTGGCATGTGCCCATAGTCCCAGTTACTGAGGAGGCTGAGGCAGGAGGATTGCTTCAACCTGGAAGATCAAGACTGCAGTGAGCCCATGATTGCACCACTGCACTCCAGCCCAGGTGACAGAGCAAGACTCTGTCTCAATCAATCAATAAGTGTGGCACATGCTCCTCTTGCTTCCACTCTCGCTATGTGATGTGACTGCTCCCACGTCACCTTCCACTGAGAATAAAAGCTCCCTGAGGCTTCCTCAGAAGCCAAGCGGATGCCAGTGCCATGCCTATACAGCCTGCAGAACCATGAGCCAATTAAGCCTCTTTTCTGTATAAATCACTCAGTCTTAGGTATGTCCTTATAGCAACACGAGAACAGCTGAACACAAGCACAAAACAAAGTCCTGGAGATAGAGAGAGAAGTGCAACAGGGTTCTGTCCTCACAGCTCACTCGTGCAAGGAGTCCCAGCAATAAATGTGGTGGATAATTTTCAAGTTTGGTTTGGGATTATCTCACCTTGTTCGAACCACCAAAGTTGAAACAATTTCAGATTGTAAGTTGTTATGGTCATGCCGATGGTCAGGGTGCAGATAGAAAAGTTCAAGCCATTCCAAGGATGTGCTGATCAGCGTAAGATATACAGAGATGCACTGAGGCCTGGCATGGATAAATAAAGATTGTATGCCTATGGAAAAATGTATGGGACCATAAAAGACAAGCCATCTTTCCCCATCTGCTGTAACAGCCCTAGGGAAAAAAGCCCAGTGGGATCCTGTACTGGTCCACTTTCACACTGCTGATAAAGACATCCCCAAGACTGGGTAATTTATACAGAAAAAAGGGTTTAACGGACTCACAGTTCCATGTGGCCAGGGAGGCCTCACAATCATGGCGGAAGGCAAAAGCCACATCTTACATGGCGGCAGATAAGAGAGAATCAGAATCAAGCGAAAGGGGAAACCCCTTACAAAATCATCAGATCTGGCCCAGCATGGTGGCTCACGCCTGTAATCCCAGCACTTTCAGATGTTGAGGCAGGTGGATCACCTGAGGTCAGGAGTTCGAAACCAGCCTGGGCAACATGGCGAAACCCATCTCTACCAAAAATACAAAAACTTAGCGGGGCGTGCTGGGAGGCACCTGTAATCCCAGCTATTGAGCGACTGAGGCAGGAGAATTGCTTAAACCTGGGAGGCAGAGGTTGCAGTGAGCCAAGATCATGCCACTGCAGTCCAGCCTGCATGACAGAGCGAGACTCTGTCTCAAAAAAAAAAAAAAAAATTCTTCACATTTCTTGAGACTTATTCACCATGAGAATAGTATGGAGGAAACTGCCCCCATGATTTCATTATCTTCCACCTGAGGAATTATGGGAGCTACAATTCAAGATGAAATTTAGGTGGGGACACAGCCAAGCCATTTCAGATCCTCTGAAGGACTTGGGCAGGGAAAGGAGGTCTATGAGAGAGCTGAGCGCCAACTCAGCTGCTGCAGCTCACACCTTATTCAGATACCTTGAAATTGACCTTGACCCTTCTGGGCCTTTTCATAAGAACAAAAGAGTTACTGAGAGTGCAGCCACCAGGCCAGCCAAGTCCCGGCTTAAGAAAGTTATCAGCACTATTGCACCCTTCTCCCTCCAAATCTTTCCTACGGAGAAATGCCTGGCCTTTGAGAATCTTCTACAGTGGGACCGGGGTATGAAGTTAGTATTGACGAACGTTCTAATCTGCAGTTTTTCTCTTTTCTTTTTGTTCATGTACTCCATCAATAGATGTTTTCGTTTTTTCTTTTTTTCTTTTTTTTT
The DNA here is from genome assembly GCF_007565055.1 of Rhinopithecus roxellana. Lineage (NCBI taxonomy): Eukaryota > Metazoa > Chordata > Mammalia > Primates > Cercopithecidae > Rhinopithecus > Rhinopithecus roxellana. The sequence continues at coordinate 114,725,769 of NC_044559.1, read as the reverse complement.
TTTTTCTTTAAGCCTGGGATTAAAGAGTGCTTCGTTTGATTCAGCCACTCGGCTGTATGAGGGAGAACTGAAACTGAGTGGAAATTATTCACGTGAGCCCCCAGGAGCCACCCGAATGTGTGGCAACTCAGGAATGCCATAATGGAGGTGTACAGAAAGTGCTCCGAGACAGCTCACCCTGCCCTGGTTATTTAAAAAGAAAGTGAGGTGTGATTTGAGTTATCAGTACGACAGGTAATTGAGAAAGTGTTGATGAAATAAGCCTTCTCTCCTCATCTCTAATTACCCACAGCCCAAAGGAATTATTCTTTTCACAGCCAGACACAAAGAGCACTCTCTTCCTTGTAAAAGAGAGAGGGCCTGGGCACAGTGGCTCACACCTGTAATCCCAGCACTATGAGAGACCTAAAGCAGGAGAATCACTTGAGCCCAGGAGTTCAAGACCAGCTCTGGGCAACATAGTGAGACCCCCATCTCTACAAAAAAATTTTTTTAATTAACTGGACATGGTGGCGTGCCTCTGTGGTCTGAGTTACTGGGACGCTGAGGTGGGAGGATGGCTTGAGCCCAGGAGGTTGGGGCGGCAGTGAGCCATGATTGCACCACTGTATTCCAGCCTGGGCAACAGAGTGAGAGCCTATCTCAAAAAAGAAAAAAGAGAGAGATTGAGGATTTGAAAATAAGGCTTAGGAATACAGAGCTCACAAATGCTGGGGATGAGACTCAGATCTCTCTCTCTCTCTAGTAATCAGTAGAGGGAAAAGCATTCCATGGGTGTATAGATGTGATTGATGGAGCCGAACCAAAACTTATGTAAATTTCCTACTTACTGTAATGACTACAGGTAGAGATCTAATTTAGACCTAGACCTTTTTAATTCTTGGAAGAATCATTTAAGTTGCAAAAATGTAAGGTATTTAGCATCTACTGTCCTAAGAGAAAGGTCTACTATGATCTATTATCTTTGGTTTGGCAAAATTGTCTTCCCAGGGAATAGTGTAATCTACTTAAGGTTCCGGCCCATTGAAAGAATAGAGACCTACGCCCCAGTCTTTCTCTGCAGTATTTAAAGTTAGGGAAACAGGCTGGGTGCAGTGGCTCATGCATGTAATCCCAGCACACTAGGGGGCTTAGACAGAAGGATGGCTTCAGTTCAGGAGTTTGAGACCAGCCTGGGGAAAATGGTATACCTTTATTTTAATTTAGCTGGGCATGGTGGCATGCACCTGTAGTCCTAGCTACTCAGGAGGCTGAAGCAGGAGGATCACTTAAGCTCAGGAGTTCAAGGCTGCAGTGAACTTTGATGGCACCACTGCACTCCAGCCTGAGTAACAGAGCAAGACCTTGTCTCAAAATAAATAAATAAAAATAAAGTGAGTGAAACCTATGGATGGGGCTTGTTAGCTATGAAAAAAAAAAAAAAAACCCACAAAACAAAGCAACCACATAGCAATAAAGGGCTACAAATCCATAAAGCAAAGTGACCATAGCATTGAGAGAAATGAGACAGGTGAGGAGGCCACTGCTGTGAGTCAGAAGGGGAGACATAGGCAGGAGTCGTCCTGTCCATGTAGTGGCAGAACCTCGTCCTGGGGCAGGAGCTGTCTGCCTGCGAGAATCCTAAGTGCAGCCACTGCCAGTCAACAACAGTGGTGAAGAACAGAAGTCCCCACGGCAGCTGCAATGCTAGGTCCCTGCCCTGGGAGCAGAGAGGCCTGTTCTGAAGTAACCAACTCCTGGGAGACACTGAAATATTTTCCAGCCCCCTCATCCAAAACACCTGCTAAACTCAAGTCTGAGGGGAGTTTTAGTTTGACTCTTAGAGTCCTAGTAGCTGCTGTCCTATCCCCTAAATATGTCAAAAGTTGGGGTGATGACTGAGCCCAGTGGCTCCCTCGCCCAGCGGCTCCCTCGCCCAGTGGCTCCCTCGCCCAGTACTTCAGGAGAGGTTGAAGTGAGCCCAGGAGTGGGAGGATTGCTTAAGCCAGGAGTTCAAGACAAGCCTGGGCAACAGCTTTTATCGCACTGCTGCACCCCAGCCTGGGTAGGTAGGCTGGGAGCAGGAAATTCCAGGCCAAAGACTCCTGGCTGCAGTGGGCACCGTGGGACTGAGAGAGAGGAGAAGGTTAAACCACACCAGCTTTTTTTTTTTGAGACAGAGTTTCGCTTTTGTTGCCCTGACTGGAGTGCAATGGCACGATCTCGGCTCACTGCAACCTCCACCTCCCAGTTTCAAGAGATTCTCCTGCCTCAGCCTCCCAAGTAGCTGGGATTACAGGCATGCGCCATTATGCCTGGCTGATTTTTGTATTTTTAGTAGAGATGGGATTTATCCATGTTGGTCAGGCTGATCTTGAACTCCTGACCTCAGGTGATCCACCCACCTCGGCCTCCCAAAGTGCTGGGATTATAGGCGTGAGCCACCGCGCCCAGGCAGAACTACTCCAGCTTTTTATGTCATGTTGGGGTGGGCACCGATCATGGAGCCACTATCGGTGGGGGGGACATTAATTTGTAAAGCTGAGTTAAAAGTCTTCTGGGACTCTAGAGACCTGGGGTGTGGAGGTGGCAGACTCTCTGTAACAGAGTCCAGAATGCCAGGACTGGGAAGGCGCAGATGCGGACTCAGGACCATCCCTTCTTGTGTAAACATAAGGCCTGGAGTGCCACAAGCAAGGAGAGGCATCGTTCACAACATTCTTGTTTTGTTTTGTTTTGAGACGGAGTTTTACTCTGTCACCCAGGCTGGAGTGGTGCAATGGTGCGATCTCGACTTACTGCAACTTCCGCCTCCCAGGTTCAAGCGATTATCCTGCCTCACCCTCCCGAGCAGCTGGGATTACAGGCTCCTGACACCATGCCCAGCTAATTTTTGTATTTTTAGTAGAGATGGGGTTTCACCATGTTGGCCAGGCTGGTATTGAACTCGTGACCTCAGGTGATCCATCCTCCTCGGCCTCCCAAAATGTTGGGATTACGGGTGTGCGCCACTACACCCTGTCTACAACTCTTTTTTAAATTTGTTTTTTATTGGCCAGGTGAGGTGGTTCACACCTGTAATCCCAGCACTTTGGGAGGCCAAGGCAGGAGGATCACCTGAGGTCAGGAGTTTTAAACTAGCCTGGCCAACATGGTGAAACCTGTCTCTACTAAAAATATAAAAAAACTTAGCTGGGCATGGTAGCACGTGCCTGTAATCCCAGCTACTCAGGAGGCTGAGGCAGGAGAAGCGCTTGAACCCAGGAGGTGAGGATTGCAGTAAGCCAAGATTGTGCCATTGCACTCCAACCTGGGCGACAGAGCGAGACTCCATCTCTTTTGAGATACAAGGTCTCGCTCTGCCGCCCAGGCTGGAGTACAAAGGCACAATTACAACTGACTGCAGCCTCAAACTCCTGGGCTCAAGCCATCTTCCCGCCTCAGCCTCCCAAGCAGCTGGTATGACATGTGCACGCCACCACAGCTGGCTAATTTTTAAAAATATTTTTGGAAAGATGGGTTCTCACTATGTTGCCCAAGCTGGTCTCAAACTCCTGATCTCAAGTGATCCTCTTGCCTCAGCCTCCCAAAGCACTGGGATTACAGGTGTGGGCCATTGCACCCGGCCCTACGCTTCTCAAGTCTTGATTCTAATCTGGAAACAGAAAGATGACCTTCACAGACTGATGCCACCGGGCAAGAGGTAGGTAGTCTGCTGCCTCCTGGACACATTCTTCCTGCCCAGGATTCTGCTGATAATGCTGAATCTTCACGTGCCCATCCAAAGGCTCATAGGTGACCTGGGGCAACCTGTGACCAGGCACAAACACTTACAGAACCGCTCGCCTGGAAGAAGTGAGACTTGAGCCTGAGACCAACTGCATCGGCCTGGTGGTGTCCAGGAGTCGCTGGTACAGGAGTTCAGGACCACATACTCCCTAAAGACCTAGTTAAGCTTCTCAGCCCTGGTGTGTCTGAAACCAAGGCTGAGAATCTAGAACAGCAAGGGAAAATTCTAGGCTAGAAGGTCAGGAGAAAGGAACCATTGTCAGGTTGTGAAATACAGGATCAAAGCCAAACCCTAGAAGTCACACAAGAATAAACTGAAGAGCAAGCAGTGCAGAGCCAGGAATGAAATGGCCCTGACTTAATGGTCCAAATTCAAGGTGGTGAGTCAGAGCTAGAGCCCGCTTAGGAAGCGTGAATGCCCGGGCAGAATGTAAAACAACACGACAGGCTGACCTGCTGGTGGTAATTCCGAGCCAGCATTTTTTATCTACACTCATCAGCTCGGTATTCTCTCCTTTACTCATCCAAAAAGTAAGAAAGTTTTGGCCAGGCGTGGTGGCTCATGCCTGTAATCCCAGCACTTTGGGAGGCTGAGGCAGGTGGCTCACTGGAGGTCAGGAGTTCAAGGCCAGCCTGGCCAACATGGCAAAATCCCATCTCTACTAAAAATACAAAAATTCGCCAGGCTTGGTGGCAGGCACCTGTAATCCCAGCTACTCAGGAGGCTGAGGCAGGGGAATTGGTTGAACCCGGGAGGCGGAGGTTTCAGTGAGCCGAGATCACACCACTGTACTCCAGCCTGGGCGACAGAGCAAGACTCTGTCAAACAAAAAAACCGAAACAAAAATTGCAGAAATTGGAAAGGGAACTCAAATTTTAGCTTGCTTGAAACCCTGAACATCTAGCTTCCTATGAAACCCAAGCATGCTCAATCTCTTTCTCTTCCATTAGCCAAAAGGACTTGTAAGTATCATGCTCTTTCTCTTTGAAGAACTGGAGAAATCAGAGGCTCTGAACCTCATGGAAGAACTCACAGGCAAACCAGGCAAAAGATGGTGTTTCAACTGCAGTCAGCCTGGCCTTCACTTTATCTTACACTGCCTTTGCCCCCCGGAGAGGTTTGGTTCCTGAAAAATCTCCAAAAGGTAAAGCCATACACACATCATTTATTTTAACATTACCTAAATGGAGAGAAAGAAAGAGGAAGTGCAGAAGGCTAGCCGGGCCACCCTATGCTGATTTGAATGAGGAGTAAGCATGGAAGCAAGAAAGCATCTGATGAAAAATGGGGATGCAAAACATTTGATCCAAAAATCGCCTGCTAAACTCAAGTCTGAGGGGAGTTTTAGTTTGACTCTTAGAGTCCTAGTAGCTGCTGTCCTATCCCCTAAATATGTCAAAAGTTGGGGTGATGATGACTGAGCCCAGTGGCTCCCTCGCCCAGTACTTCGGGAGGGGTTGAAGTGAGCCCAGGAGCGGGAGGATTGCTTGAGCCCAGGAGTTCAAGACAAGCCTGGGCAACATAGTGAGACCCCGTCTCCAAAAAACTAAAAACAAAAATTAGCCAGGTGTGGTGGTGTGCACCTGTGGTCCCAGCTACTTGGGAGGCTGAGGTGGGAGGATTGCTTCAGCCCGGGAGGCTGAGGCTGCAGTGAGCTATGATCGCGTCCCTGTACTCCAGCCTGGGCAACATAGTGAGACATTGCCTCAAAATCAATTAAAAACAATACAAATTAAAATTTAAAAAACCAAAGTTGGGGTGATGATATGCACTCCAACATTGAAAGAATAAATAAAAGAATGAAGGTACCAACCAATTAACAAAATTTGGAAAGTTGTGTAACATCATCAAAAGGATTATCTTAAGGTACAAGCTAAAAAGTGGTCTCCTGTCATATCATTTCAGGAAGTCAGAGACTACACACACACTGAGGAGGAGCAGCTGGAGAATGGCTGTCTAAAATGCCCATGCTCCCTGAGCTACTGGTTTACTGAAACTTCCATTACAAACCCTAAATGTCTCAGGGGTAGTTTTCCAACACCACCATCTTCATGGGCAGACCCATGGCCGGGATGCTGGAGGGGCGGATATGGTGACACATTGTAGACAGTGGAGGACGGGAGGATAGTGGCCTTTAAGTTTTGCATTTCTTAACATTTAAAGAGCAGTTCATTTCTGCACACTCTATGAATACTTTCTCAAGAGCGGGAGTGGTTTCCCATAGTTTTGCTAAGGAGTTGCACATAGTCAAACACACTATCTTTCATTTTACTTGTTTTTGAAAAATACAGTAGTCTAAGAGTTTTCTCCTGAAATATATGTGAAAATCCTGGAGTCGCGCTTCATCTTTAAAAGACAAACTTTAAACTTCCCCGAGTTTGCTTGTTCCAAACAATAAATAATTCTGGAAAAACTAAGTGCAAGTTGAAACATGAAGCATAATTGTAGATGTTAAACAATCCAATATACTCATTGAGAAAAATAGGAAAAGATATACTTAGTTGTGTAAGAACTCACTTACAATTTCATCATGAATATTGGATGCAATTTTAATTTTAAAATGGCAGTGTTTCTGCACAACCACATCCATAATCCGTCTGGTTAAAAAAACAAAAATCTTTTCTAAGCTGTTCATTAATTATCATAGCCATAAAACAATTCTTTTTACTGAGGAAGGATTACATTTTTTAATTAATGCTTTTTCTTTCTTTTTTAGAGACAGAGTCTCACTCTGTCACCCAGGCTGGAGTATAGTGATATGATCATAGCTCACTGCAGCCTCTAACTCCTGGGCTCAAGTAATCCTCCTGCCTCAGCCTTCCCAGTAGCTGAGACTACAGGCAAGTGCCACCAAGCCCGGCTAATTTTTTTTTTTTTTTTTTTTTTTTGAGAGAGAGAGTCTCGCTTTGTTGCCCAGGCTGGAGTGCAGTGGCGTGATCTTGGCTCACTGCAACCTTAACCTCCCAAGTTCAAGCGACTCTCCTGCCTCAAACTCCTGAGTAGCTAAAATTAGAGGCATGAGCCACCATGCCAGGCTAATTTTTTTGTATTTTTAGTAGAGATGGGGTTTTATCATGTTGGCCAGTCTGGTTTGGAACTCCTGACCTCAACTGATCCACTTGCCTGGGATTCCCAAAGTGTTGGGGTTACAGGTGTGAGCCAAAGCGCCAGGTCCTGACTAATTTTTTTTAATTTTATTTTTGTAGAGACAAGGTCTTACTATGCTGCCCAGGCTGGTCTCAAACCCTGGGCTCAAGCGACCCTCCCACTTCAGCCTCCCAAAGCACTGGAATGATAGGCATGAACCACCATGCCCAGCCTCTATTAACTTTTAAATGGTTGGTTAAAAGATCAGAACTTTTGTTTGATTGATGTTATATGTTATAGGTTGGCAAGGTTATTTTCAATGCCATCTTTTGGTTCAGACCTTCCAAAGTTCTTCCAAAGCCCCAATTTTTCTTGAACTTTCATCCCATCCTGGACCACCATGCTGAAACTCAGACCTCAATCTTAGATCCCAGGTTTTCTGGCTGGAGTTGCCCTTCCTGCCTCTCTTGCTACTCCCGAAACCCCAAAGCAAACCAGTCTCTTAGGGTCAGCTCACTTCCCATCCTTTCTGGTCCCCTCTTCCTCACCTCCTCACTAGCCCCCTCCGCATGGTGTGATATAATTTGTATCAACTGTACGTCCTGCCACCAGAACAAGGTTATCCTCCCAGTGGGCAAACCATGGTGTATTCTTTCTTTAATTGCCCATAGGTGCCCAGCTATGACGTCTAGCACTTCATTTGGTGATTTGAAGACCTGGGTTAAAATACCAGCTCTGCCATTTTATTCAAGATTCCCCTGAATTCACATTTATTGGACACTATGATATGTCGAAACTGTGCTGTGATGAGGGAATGAAAAGCTGAATCAGGTGTGGCTACTGCTTTCAAGGTGCTGCAGACTTTGTTGTGTTCCCCCGAGTTCATATATTGAAGCTATAACCTCCAGTGTGGCTGCATTGGCAGATAGGGCCTCTAAAGGGGTAGTGGAGGTTACATGTGTCATCAGGGTGGGGTCCTGAACCGATAGGATTAGTGTTCTTATAAGAAGAGATACCAGAAAGAAAACAAAAAGAAAAAGAAAAGACAGTCCAGGTGCAGTGGCTCTTATCTATAATCCCAGCACTTTGAGAAACTGAGGCAGGAGGATTGCTCAAACCCAGGAGTTTGGGACCAGCCTGGACAATATAGTAAGACCCCATCTCTACAAAAACTTTTTAAGAAAGAAAGAAAACAGCTGGGTGCAAGTGGCTCATGCCTGTAATCCCAGCACTTTGGGAGGCTAAGGCGGGCAGATCACGAGGTCAGGAGATCGAGACCATCCTGGCTAAAACGGTGAAACCCCCTCTCTACTAAAAATACAAAAACAAAATTAGCTGGGTGTGGTGGTGCGTGCCTGTAGTCCCAGCTACTCAGGAGGCTGAGGTGAGAGAACAGTGTAAACTTGGGAGGCGGAACTTGCAGTGAGCTGAGATGGCGCCACTGCACTCCAGCCTCGGTGACAGAGTGAGACTCTGTCAACAACAACAAAAAAAAGAAAGCAAGAAAGAGAGAGAAAGAAAGAAAGAAAACAAAAGACACCAAAGCTAATTATTTCTCTCCAAGAACACATAAAAAGGAAAGGTCTTGTGAGGTCATAGCAAGAAGGTGGCAGTCTGCAAGTCAGGAAGGGAGCCCTCACCAGAAACTGAATCCCTGCCTCCAGAATGTGAGACACAAATGTCTATTGTTGATGCTTCCTATCTGTGGTACCTCCTCATGGCAGTCCAAGCTGACTAAGACACATGAAGATCAGAGCTTAGAAGTAGGAACAGGCGAGTTGGGCGGGGCAGGCTGTTTTGTTTGCAGGACATGTCTCAGCTCACATCGGGTTGGTAGGTCTTCCTTTGCAGCTGTTGTGACCATGAAGCAAGCAGGCCCTCAGGAGTCTGGCCTCACTGCCAGGCCTCACAGAGGGAGTTGAGGGACAGGATGGCCGCTCTGTGTCCAGAACATGGGTAGCAACTAGTGAACAAGTCGATGGGAGACTGGGGTGACAAGTGACCGGGAAGTCTGAAACTGCTGAAGCCTGTGTGGGTCTACTGAAGGGATCTGACAGGGAGACGATGTAGTCCCAGCCGTGGAGAAGCCAGCCTGGGCTGCTCTGTGGTCCCTGAGACCTTGGCCTGAGGGTTCACCAGCCCCACCATCAATCAGATCTCAGGGTGTTTCTAGGATTCAAGGCCCTCAGGGAGCCCCTGAAAGCAAGGCTCGCTTTCCTAAGTGCTTCAAAGCTCAAGGAGCCAACGGCAGACCTGACCCATCCAGCAATGCTCTCAGCATGGTCCCGCTTAGCCTGCTCCCTCCTCAGCCAGTTTGCCCCAGAAACTAAAAATAAAATTGACAACAGAGGAGCATTAAACAGCAAAATCTAGCTGAGGGAGGAGCTGAGGCTTTGAACAAGGACAACTGGCACACACTGTGGCCACCTCTGGTTGTCCTGTCCTCCCTGGGCGTTGGGAATTTATGGATGGATATTCACTGGAGCACCTGCTCTGCCAAGCGATAACTCAGCTTTCCTCTAAGCCTCTGTGGTTTTATATTTTTTTGTTTGTTTACTATTTCTTCCTCCTCTGCTACATGAGAACCATCTCCCTGTATCTCCAGTTCAAATTCCCCAAAGTGAGAATCTAATTTGGTCTTCAGACCCTCTTTGAAGGGCTGCTTTCATACAGGGCCATTGGATGGTCCTGCCAGCCTGTGAGCTATCTGTCCTGGCTCCCTGATAGTGACCTGTGGGCAGGACCCTTTTCCTGCAAGGGGTTGGTGAGAACCCAGGGACACTGAGGCAAGCCTGCCCTGCCTGTATTGGGCAGAATGTACTCAGCTGCTTGCAACAGAATAGCCACATACAACGCGTCTCTATTTTCCATAGAAGCTGCAAGCTCATTTTCCATAGCAAGAAGCCTGCAGGTGGTTGGTCCTAGAACTCAGTGGCTCTGTGACCCCACAGAGGACATTTTTCCATCTGCCAAGTGGCTGAACGGTAGTTGCAGCAGTTCAATGAATACATCAAATCCAAAGATTTCCTTGACGCTCCCCCACCCCCACCCTCAGGAGATGTATTGATGTCTCTTTGACAAAAGAGAACCATAGTCCCACCTCTAGCTGCAAGAGAAGCTGGTGGAGTGAGAAGCTGGTATATACAATGTCGACAGGGGGAAGAGGATTCTAATGACAAGGGAGATGATGGAACATTGTGTAGGCAAATGTCTGCCCTACGAAGTAAACAGTTGACTGTAGCGTAGTACTGCAAGCACTATAATAATTTGCTAAGACGCTGATATGGTTTGGCTATGTCCCTATCCAAATCTCACCTTGAAGTGTAATAATCCCCACATGTCAAGGGTGGAGCCACGTGGAAATAATTGAATCATGGGGGGGGTGGTTTCCCCATACTGTTCTCGTGGTAATGAATAAGTCTCACGAGATCTGATGCTTTTATAAAGGGGAGTTCCCCTGCACACCCTCTCTTGCCTGCCGTCATGTAAGACGTGACTTTGCTCCTCATTTGCCTTCGGCTATGATCATGAGGCCTCCCTGGCCATGTGGATGTGAGTCCATTAAACCTTTTTCCTTTGTAAATTATGCAGTCTCGGGTATGTCTTTATTAGCAGCGTGAGAACAGGCTGATACAGACACTCCTTGGGATAAGTCACATAACCTCTTCGGGGCTCAGATTCCTAAAATGAAAAATGAAAATGATAGTACTTACATCACAGAGGTATTGTACAGATTAATATGAAATAAAGTATAAGAAAGTCTCCATTTCAATACTTACTAGATAATGAACACACCTTGGCTCCTTCCTCCCCATCACCTACCGGGTGAATGCACAATAAATACTTGCTAACCAAATAAACATTGCTTATCTGGAACATTATCCTCTTGAATTTTGTTGGCCATTTGTAAAAAGAAAGAAAATCAAGTCTACATGCAAAGTAAAAGTAAACATGAAAAATTCAAAGGCTGGCAGGCTAGGAATTAATTTAAAATGCAATCATGCTTCATTGTATTTCAAAGAAAGCTAAGTAACTACATTGAAGCCTCCAACACATTTTCCCCCCATCAACTGATTACCCATTGTTTCCCTCCCTCGGGTAGAAACCTTGGAATAATTTGCCATTTCTTCCTGCAACTGGCTCAGCTACACTCTTGATTTTCGGCTTGGTTTTGATTTGGTTTTTTTCCTCCACTGGAAAGTCCCCAGGATAATCTGGATTTATTTCTCATCTGAAATAAAACACATTAACTGGCAGTATCCCCTTCATACTCCCTTCCTTACGAATGGTTCAAAACACTGTCATTAAAATCCATCGCTCTCACCTGCATCTTTGACAACAATCAGCAGATGCTTCTGCGGTAGAGTCAATGTAGTCACATTTGATTTTGAGACTCTTTATCAAATTAGCCCTGATTACATCACCTCCCCATTCCATTTAGGGATCCTTTCCCTGCCAATTATGCAAAAAGACATTTGGTTTCCTTCTTTCTCCTACAACTTGTCATCAGAGGCGCCTGCGACTCTATCCAAGATCCAAGAATTCTTCCTTTAATTCAGAATTCATCTCAGAGCCCACTTCCTCCAGAAAACTCGCACCAGCCACGGTGTGAAGTCCTGTCTGTCCCACAAAACAAGACCATCTGAATTCTTGGCCTTCAACAGTCTGAAAAACCAAGAGACAGCGATAAACCTTTTTCTCTGGAATGTAAACTCTTCCATGCTTGGTGTGATGCCTGAGTGTAGTAATTTTACACATCCACCACAGCGGGTACTAAAAATTCACTCCAGTCATAAATCTTCAATCTGCCACCCAGTGCCAAGCCCACACCCACCTTCAGTTCTGGAGTTTCCAATGGCTTATGGGGCCTCCCCATACTCTAGGGCTTCTGGTTCCTCCAGAGTCAAGATGGTTGGGCAAGAGGGATTCATGGAAATGGTATACTTGTTTTTTCCTCCCTTTTTTTTTGAGAAAAGGTCTCTTTCATCTAGGCTGGAGTGTAGTGATGCATGGTTCACTGCAGCCTTAGCCTCCTGGGCTCAAGCAATCCTCCTGCCTCAGCCTCCTGAGTAGTTGGAACTATTGCTGCATGCCATCATGCCCAACTAATATTTTAATTTTTTTTTTGTAGAGCCAGGGTTTCACCATGTTGCCCAGACTGGTCTTGAACTCCTGGGTGCAAACGATCCACCTACCTCAGCCTCCCAAAGTGCTGGAATTACAGGCATGAGCCTCCATACCCAGTCACTTCTTTAAAATTTAGAGACAGAGCCTTGCTCTGTCAACCCCATCCCCCAGGCTGGAGTGCAGTGGAATGATCATGATTCACTGCAGCCTTCAACTTCTGGCCTCAAGAGATCCTCCTGCCTTAGTCTCCCAAGTAGCTGGAACTACAGGCACATGCCACCATGCCCACTAATTTTTTTTATTTTTTATTTTTTATAGAGACAATGTCTCACTATGTTGCCCTGGCTATTTGAATTCCTGGCCTCCCAAAGTGCTAGGATTATAGGCATGAGCCACTGCACCTGACCAGTATAACTTGTTTTACTGAGTCAGTGCAGATGTAATCTTCTCTGTTATCCATGCCTTGTTGTATGGCAGGCATCCAAATATTGGTTCTCTCATGGAGCTTTTGCACAAGTCTTTGGATGGCCCAAAAGTTACCTGGCTGAATGTTGTGCTCTGATTTCTAATTTTTTCTGCAAGTCCCTACACCTGGTCATAGACTCTATACTTCTTCTTACTGGACTTCCTCCTGCCTTCTTGGGCAGGATACCAGCAAGACAACTCAAACCCAGCCACCTTTCCTGGTCTCTGCTTGCCCCTTGGGACACTCACACAACTCTGATTGCTCCAGCAAGCCTTTCATTCCAAAATTACCCAGGCAAGAAGCAAGGACCAGTCTCTATGTGCTTATCTATTCCCAGGCTTCTGAAGTAATAGATCTGGCTTTCTCAAGAACTCTTTCACTGAGTTCTGCAACAACATGAGAGCCCGTGTGGACCCATGAGTT